>NC_133774.1:98324937-98540968 GCF_003597395.2 Chelonoidis abingdonii | reverse complement strand
CCCGGGTTCCTCCCAACTCCTGATCAGACACAGGAGGAGCTGACCCAGACTGTGGGTTCCACAAGAGGGGAAGATCACTGAGGTGAACAAATCCGCCAATAAGCGCAGGACCCACCAAGGCAGAGGAGGAACTTTGTCACAGTAACTGATTTGCTGCAGTCTGAAATCATGGTACTAAGTAGGGTTGTGGTTTGAACGCAAAACATCAAGGGTCATTCTCCATCAATTCTATCCTCTGCTTATAAGCCTACTGCACCAAATTCATCCCTGATTAACTCCAGTGCAGTAATAATTTTGACCCATTAAATCTAATTTTAATTTAACAGAAGGATATAATTTCCTCTATAATTTTGGCCCTGTAGCTCTCGCTCAAAAGATTCTGGCTAGGTTATGTTGTATGGTCATTAATGCCATTTACTGTGGTGAATTATATGGCACAGAAATCCTATTCGTGTTAATGCCATCTAATATACTTACTGCTCAATGACTATGGCTAGATAATCACTTTGCAGCCATTGTGGTCTTTTGAGATCAAATGTTCCTGCACTGATTTAATTTCTATGTGAGCGAAAACCTGAACAAGTTTCTGACAGTGGCATTGTCTTCTAAATTGCAGATTACAGTATTTCGCATGGGATCGGAAGGACACCAGGACATTGATTTAGCTATCCTGACAGCTTTACTAAAAGGTAATCGAGTTTCATTGACAGTGAGTCCATAAAAAATCCAGATGGTTTAACTCTATCTCTGATGTACTGCAGCCCTGCATTTACTGACAGCGTATAAAGTATCTAAATGGTAAATTATAGGAGGAAACAATAAGTACTTGATGCTTCAACTACTTCTCAGACTGCACAATCCAATGCATGCATTAACATTTAAAAACATCCCTTTTCTTCTCCTTGAATCCTTAATCTTAACCAACAGAAGAAACATCAGTGTGCAAGAAAACAGAGACCTAAAGAAATGCAGAGAGACTATTTAATGTCACTACAATGCAGGCATCTCCACGCTTTGTAAAACATACTTGATAATTTGTCTCAATTTAAAATGGTCTGTTGTAAATTAGTGTTTGTAATACATTCTTAAACAATTGCTGATTGGGTCTACTTTTTTTTTTTTTTGGCCAAACAATTTTAACAAAAAGGAATGTGGTGCATTGTTATACAATTATAGGTGAGATGTACTGTATGGTTGTGTGTGCTTACTTTATTATATTATGATGAATCACCAAGTAATTCATCAAATGACATAGTCTCTCTATCAAAAGTTGTCAAAAATACAGTCTGCAAGCAGCCATTTGTCTTTTGTGTTAGTTATTCATGTATGCTGGGGAACCAGCAGAATGATGGACTGGATAACATGCTGTAATACAGTGGTGACCCTTAAAATCTTACTGGTTAGCTTAGATAACTGTCAGTGTTATGGGTAGATAGCCATAGTATTTGTAGTATTCAGAGTCTTCATTATAATTAAGACTAAGATTTTGTCATGGTTATTTTTAGCAAAACTCACAGACAGGTCACGAGCGATAAACAAATATTCATAGAAGCCGTGACCTGTCTGACTTTTGCTGCTGCAACTCCATGGTTTTTCCCACCACTATGGTGGTTGAGAGCTGCAGGGTTCTCTTCCCCTTTCCCCCGTTCCTCCCATGACACTGTTCCCGGTTGCTGGATCCCTGAGTAGAGCCCCCGAGGCAGCTGTCAACTGTCACTGGAAACCTGCAGGGGGACCCTTGCCACTGAAACCCTGCCGGAACCTGCTGGCTGCCAGCTCCAGTCCTGCAGCCCCAGAGGCTGTAGCAGAAAATGTCATGGAGATCTCTGGATTCAGTGACCTCCATGACATAACCGTAGCCTTACTTACAATTAGAGAGGAGCACAAGTGGATACTACAAATAGCGATAACCTCATATGCTTATCTTAGGTAAAACTGGGAATATTGTAAGAAGAGACTCCTCTACATCTTTATCGCTAACATCGGTGATCTTTTGAAGGGAAATAAGATACAGCAGGGAGATACTGGGCTAGATTCTTAGCGGATTTACTTCCAACTGAGACAAGTGTGAGATCTGGGCTACTTATCTAGGTAATGATCATATACTTGGAAAACTCCTCAATTTGCTCAATCTGTCTGTAGCCCCATAATAATCTAAGTCTATTCTTCTATTCCGTAAATTTAAAAGATTGCATTATGACAAATCAGCTTTTTATTCGCTTTTAAAATATTTTCACATTTTGATTTACTTTAGATCCAATCTTACAGACACTCATACAATTAGTCCTAACTCACGTGAGTCATTCTACTAATTTCAGGGTATGATGCATCAAAAAGGTACAGGTAGATCGCTACTGAGCAAGATCTGCTTGCAAACACAAAACTAATTTATACAAACTGGAATTCTGTGGCAAAATAGAACTACTTGCATGACTAAGTGCTATTCACCTGAACTTGTGTTTGGAGGATCTAGCTCTCCATTTACAAATATCCTAGCTTTGTAAAAATAGGGAGTTCAAATAAGTATCTACAACTGTTGTCACTCAATTCTTTATCACAAACTGAAAAATGGAATAATATTTTTAAACATCAAGCAGTTCTTTTAAGAATAGTTCTGGAAATATTTATGGCATGAACGGTGACTGCCATAGGTAAACAGCACACAGGGTGTTACCATGTTCCCCAGTACCAGCATTTCTGCCATCTCACTTGCTACAAACTTCAAATACACAACTCAACTTCTGAGTCCATTGTGAAGAGGGTCCGCGTTTCTCTCTCACACACCATCTGAGCTGTCATTTATATAGTATTAAAATTCAAGGAGCTTAATAAGAAATGAATGCTCATATGGTGTGCAGGATGGGGTGCATCTGTTATACTGCCCTAATGTGTTAAAGTATGGAGATAATAATGAGCCCTTCCCAGTGTTTCTCCGTTCCTACCAGAAATGGTTTGAAAAGCAGTAAAATGTGATAACATATTTTTTATGGTCTGATGTTTGCATGGAGCCCCAGCAATGTGTTCATCCTTAACAGATAATGAGGCCAGTTAAATCACCATGCTGGAATAAGAACCGGAAGGTTAGATGGTATTTTGGGAGTGCCGTTCTGCTGCCTAGGAAAGTGCCCTACAATTGTCAGCAAGCTGACCCCTATTTTCTGCATTTGGTGGCCTATGCTGCCATGTGAGAGATTGGGTGTGACTAAATTCAGTGTGGGACTAACAAAGTGCAGCTTTAATTTGTTAATGGGAATTGTGCCTGCTTATTCCAGGGCTGAGTTTCCCCCTGGTCTCTTGCCCTGCAGGCTGAAAGAATCTGGGCTTGTGGGGAAAGAAGAGCACTCAGCCCCACCAGGGAGATGAATGCCTTATGATAAATAGCAGCTCCTTTGGTTGACAGACTGGCATATAGTGAGAATCAAAAGATGAAGAATAGTGACTGTGACATAGGTTATAAAGCAGGAAGAAGTATGGGAAGATCCTCCTGGTTCTAACAGAGATGCAGATGGCACCTCCTCTCTCTCTCCCAGCCCCATGACTGACCAAGTCTTCAGGTGGCTTGACCTAAGAGTTTTGCTCTGCTTTTGATTTTTGATCATTGAGCATGATAATAAGGCACAGATGAGACAATATACAGTGCAAATATCCAGGCACACGTCTGATGGTCATTCATGATGGGATTTTACATTTTGCCTACCAAAAAACTTGGGGGTGGGGGAATCTCTAAATGATGATTCTTTTGTTTTGTCTCAGAGCCAAGCAAGGCATTTATATTTTACCCACTCCACTAACTTTCCACATGCCCGTGCAGAGAGTATCTTACCTATCCTGGCATTTTAGATTTTTGTTTGGTTTTATAAACAAATGTTTCCTGCCAAACATGTGTAAGAAAAGTCTGCACAGAACAGTAAACTAGCAATATTCTGTTTAAATAATTTTACTATTTAAAGACCAAAGCATGAAGCACATGCAAATATGAGACTTTAAAAATACGACTCTGGGTTTGGTGACTGCCAACCAAGGAAATGTGCAGACATTATCTTATTACAGTGGTAGATGTTTCTTTATGTTTAAAATAAATAGAAGCAACCAACCAAAGGCTTTTCTAATAACATTTCTGAATCTCTCCCTTTATTTGTAACACAGATGCTATTTGATTTGTGGTTAACATGAATATTTTGCTGCTACTCGATAGTAACAAGTGTAGTTAAAAATCTCAAGGCATTATGGATATTTTCACAGAGAATTAAGGCAAAGAAGTTGGTCCAAGAAACCAAAAATCATCCCTTGCTTAAATAAATAAAAATTGCAAACCCAGGAAATAAGTGATTTCAAAATGTTATTCTGATCTTAATGATTTTAACAGGATCCTTCCACTATACTCTGCCTAAAGTGTGAAAACTTGACATTTGCTATTAAGGCAATCCCAGAAACTGCAGTTCTTCATCCCTGTTTGTTAGTAGGACACAGATCAGCTCCTTAAATTTGACATTCTGCTTTTTTCCAGGTATTTTTGCCAAGGTTTGAATCCCAACATGTATTCCCCAAAGACTTCAACCCCAGCAGTGCTCCTCCTACAATGTAATTCTCTGTGCAGCCAAAGATGATGATTTATAGGACAGGAAAGGGTCATTCTCTATTAAAAAAGTTATTTGCAGTACCAGCTCCTGCTGCAATACTAAGTTTGTGATCAAGAGATATACCCAGCAGTGGTCTGTCTGGTCCAGAATATCATTTTTGCAAGAACCACCTATTCCTATCTTCTTCTTTCTCGGTAAATATAAAGGTGTTGCCTCTTCATCCATACTGGTATTATAAGACACCATTTTCATTGAAATGATCTTCTATGATCTCAGGAGGAGGTTGATCCTCTGAGGTAATTTATTTACATCTCTTTCGATGCTTTGCTGATATCCATGATTTTGTAGAATGCTGAGGGCAGCACTGATACTTCGCTCAAAAGTTTGAAGAGCTAAAATTTTCAGTTTGAACATCCCATCTTCAATCTTGTATGCCATTCAAAAGTTGCTTGATTTCTGATTATGAAAAGGATGAAAGAAGAGAAATTTTCTACATTCTACTTTCTATCACCTGTCGTCTTGTTAACATCAAGCTTCTTGATCGTAAAGGAGAACAGGAAAATGTAGGGAATATGTATGACTTTTTTTAAATCAATGTGTTCCGCTGAGTGACATCTCTTCAAGTCTAAAATAATTTTCAGTCGTCTTTCTCCATGTTTGCATTCACAGTGAATGACAGTTCAGACCCATTTTTTGTAGATGGGCATGTTTTAATTAACTTGAATCAAGAAGTTTAAGGCAGTTATGCTAATCATGGACCCAAACTTTGAAGACTGGACCTGAACTGTCCTGGAATTCAGGGGTGTTTGGATACAGGCTTTTAGCTCTGGCCCATCTTTACAGCTATATCAAGAAAGGAAAAGAGGGAAGGAGAGCAATTACTGGCTGATGTGTCACAATCTCATTGACAAGGATTTTGTAACCAGGGCCATCCTTAGCCATAGGCAAAATAGGCAGCCGCCTAGGGCACCAAAAGGTCTGGGGGCACCAGATGGGAAGCAGTGGAGCATGTAAGAGCAAGGCTGCAGGGTCCTAGAGAGAGCTGAATGCAGCACAGTCTGAGGGAGGTGATTGGCTGCTGGGAAGGGCTGGGAGAAGGAACTCACCTGCAGGGGTGGAAGCTTATATGGGCTCGAGCGGGTGCTCAAGCACCAGGAATATTCAAAGCTGGGGACTGTGCTCCACCAATATTTGGAGCTGGGGTTTCTCCCCTGCCCCCTCCTCGGAGCTTCCCTGCCTGAAAGAAAACAGCCAGTGTCTCTCCCTTTGTTTGTGCTGCTTTTGCCTAAGGCTATAGAGATCAGTGGCAGGTAGGAGCTGTTTTAATATGCCAACTGTTGCTTTTGGCTGCGCCAACAAGTAATCGCAAAGATAGAACTGAGATGGCCGGCCAAGAGGTACCCGCAGTTCAAGTTCTGTTTTCTGACACCTGCTGGAGCCCCGGCCACAGATAGTATCGAAGCGCCTTTAGTTCTGGCGGTTAAAACGCTCTGGGTCTCTGTGCTACTGTTATCAAAGAGGAGAACTCAGTGATATGAGTGCTAAGTTTGTTCCGGTGTGGAAATAAACCAACTGATATCCAAGGTGATTGGCCGAATGGCACAGAGACTCCAGGTCGTGTGCACCATTCCCCCCCAAGCCCATAAAACACAAAATGATCACCATGCCATTCGAGGGACTTCTAGGTTCAAGGGATCCACCAATGTGGTGCCCGCGAGACATGCGCGCGGGTGGAAGAACTGGCTGTAGGGGGCCGGGGGGGGGGTGGGTGCCCCCCCGCCTCTGTCTTTAAACCCTGGGCCCCCCCCTGCCACAGACAGAACGCGTCCCACCGGGGATATCACTCCTCCTCCCCCTCCCATTTTACACGGCTTTAAAGTATACAGTGTTACAAAGTGGGAATGTTCTTAATGTTTTCTCTGACTACTGTGTGGGTGCCCTCAGTTTCCCCTATGCATTTCTCAGGATCTAGATGGTGGATATAGGGTGTGTGATTGTTGTGAGCCTAGAGTGCCAGTGTGATGCCCTCTGCACAGAGAATGGCCGAAACCTGTCTCCAGGCAACTGAGCCTGGACCACTTCTCCTGCAAGGTGCCAACTGAAGGTGTTGGAGAACAAAGAGATCAAGTGGCCTCCTAATGCCTGGAAAAGAGACAAAGGCCAGAGGAGTGAGTGTCAGTGCCTGTTTGGACTTCCAGGAAGTGCATGGTGTGGAAGGGGATGCTGGGATGCTTTGGAACTACTCCCATACAAAGCCAGTCAGGGACTCTGGGGGAGCCCTCCTCTCTGAGCAGACTGTCTCCAGAGCAAGACGGCTTACACCTTCCTGGGTCTGACCTCAGAGCATTCAGCATTGCCCTTTCCACACTGTGCGCTTTACGCAGGGAGGTGGCCCAGGCCGGTCTGGGGCAACCAGAGGTCCCTGCACGCCAATCTGCAGTCAGACGTGACTCTCAGCCAGCCAGTAAAACAGGTTTATTAGACGACAGGTTCACAGCTCTAAAACAAGCTTGTAGTACAGAAAACAGACACCGCAAGGTCCATCTTGGAAGGTGGGGAGCCTAGACCCAAGTTCTGGGCTCTCCCCATGTCCCCCCAGCCAGCTCCCAAACTGGACACTCCCTCCTCTAGCCTTTGTGTCTCTTCTGGATCTCTTCTGATCTCTTTGTCCCCAGCACCTTCAATTTGGCACCTTCAGGGGAAACTGAGGCACCCACACAGTATCAGAGAAAACATTAAGACACATTCCCCCACTTTTCCATAACAAGTGCAACAAATATAATACCGTATATTGAAAGCAGGCAGTGCTGCTTTCGTGACGTTCCATGTGTGAATTGACCCTTGTACATCTTGTGGTGCCGACGCATTGTACTTCCTTTTATATCGGCTTACAGGCAACAGTGGGGAGGGTGGGGTAGGCACCCCATTTGGGCACAACAAAAACTATATACAATCTGCCGCCCTATGCTACAACCTGAGCAAGTGTGACTCTTTCCCCCGCGCGTGAGGGCTGTCAGGGCTGTGTATGGGTGAGGTGCTGGGGGGACGGTGAGGCTGGCTGGCCTAACCCGTCTGTGAAGGGTAACTCACTTCCTCGCAGGGCAGCCGATTGGACATGCGTCACACACACGGCTGGTGCCTGGGGATAGCCAGATAGCATGTGCCGAAAATCAGGACAGGGGTTGGAGGTAGTGTTGAGCAGATATCCCACTCTTTATAGAGGACAGTCCAATCTTTGGGTCTTTTCTATATATAGGTTCTATTGCCCCCACTCCCGTCCTTGATTTTTCAAACTTTGCTATCCTGCGCACCCCTACGGTGGGACATGGTAATTGGTGCCTATAATAAAGACAAAGCGCCCCAAATATTCGAGGACTGGCCCTATAAAATCAGGACCATGCTGGACTCTGGTCACCCTGCCTAGGAGTGCATCTCTCCCCGAGATGGCCACGTGATCCAGCTCATCCAGGCGCAGCTGATTAGTGGCAGGATGCAGCTGCTGTGGCTCCATGGCGTGCCCCGTCCCTGAAGATCACGATGCGTTTGCGAACTTCACCATGGTCCAGTCGGGCCTGGCGGGGGTGTCCCATTGGCTGTGTGATGGACCTAGGGTTTGTCTCTTGCGTTGCCACTCTGCACGCCGACAGATGTGGATTTGGGGTGTCCTGCAGTTCTCCCACCGCCGATCTCCTCCTTCTATGCAGCATTGTTGAACCAGCAGTGCTGAATACTGGGGGGTGCACCCAAGTCTGAAAGCAGTACGTTTTTGTTAGCCATTTTGCATTTGTCATGAGCAAATTTATTGGCCCAAAAATGCTTGTAGAATTCCGTTGATTCAGTTTCAATACTAATATCATAGATATTTTAAACTACATCAACTATCTTAGCCAAAAACAAAAAATTAAGCCTAGTTGACAATTATTTGTGAACAATAAATGTTTTGGCTTATGGAAGGAGTTGGGGCCAGTTTTCATCAGAGAAACAAAAATGCTTGACTGACTTTCCTATAGCCTAGTTACTGCTAAATCTAGAGCCCTCCAACAACTGTAAATATGCTCATCTCCTTACTAGTGTAACAGCGGACGTAAGCAACCTATAGGCATACGTGCCAAAGGTGGATGCCGGGACTATTTTTGATGACACGCACGCTGTGGTCGAAATGGCTCAGCCCACCCTGCTCTGGGATTCCCAGCTGCCTGGCCCCATTGCACTCGGGGTCCCAGGCCAGCCCCCTCAGCACCGCTGCTGGCCTGGGAGACCCCCAAGGAAACCCAGGCTGGCTGCAGGACTGAGCAGAGCTAGCCGGCGGCTGAGACCCCGATTGAGCCAACTCAACCCGCTGTCAGCTTTGGCGGTTCATTCACTCAGCTAGGCAACGCGGCTGAGAGGGACTAAATTCAATGAAATAGGAAAGCAAGAGCACACTAATGACAAAGTTGCGAAGAACCTAGACAGGTGGTCCCAACCTTAGGTGGGCGGAACGCAGCAACCGCCGAAATTGCTGCCGAAAGTCCCCTTTAGTGGGAAGCCGAGTGTCATCCAGAGGCACTGTCGCCAACAATAGCCACCGATTTCGGCGGACATTTCAGCAGTTGCTCGTCCTCTGGCAGTAATGCGGGTTGCAGCTGAGAGCCCTTGGACACCAGGCGGCCCGGGCACCACATTGTGGATCCCTGAACCTCGAGAAGTCCCTCCTGAATGGCATGCGTATCATTTTGATTTTAAATGGCTTGAACTGTTGAAGGAATTGAGTTGTTGCCACATGCAAAATCAATGCATATGACATCCATGTACAGTTTATCACAACCAGCAAACTTGCCACTCAATATTCTACTGACAATTCTAATGCTGTAACTAGTCAGCATCAGCTGCGAGACAGAGGTTCTCAAAACTAAGCTCATTAAAACTAATCTCCGCGTCCTACAATGAGTCCGGACACACTTGACTGGTCTTGTATGCATTACAGCTTCGAACAAGCCATCACTTTGTCTGTTGTCATCTGATGACATTATTACTGATTTATGCAGCCAAAAAAGCCAGCAGATTGCTTTTAATTAAAACGAATTTGTTTCATCCGCTTCAAATCCTTGTTTCAATACCTCTTCATATACATTTCCAATAAAATGTTGACAAATTTAAAAAATTATATTATTTGCATCATTCTGTCAAATCAGAATTTTTTCTATAATGTTACTTTTTAGTGCTAGTTCATCAGCATTACAGTGTGCTTAATTAAGTTAAACTGGTTTTAGTAACATGCCTGTGGCAAGTTTTCCAATACTGTAAGCTTATGTTTGTATTTCTAAGAGCAAGACAGGCACAGGGGCACCAGTTTAATAATCCTGCCGAGGGCACCATAAATCCTAAGGATGGCCCTGTTTGTAACCCTTGCCCACCACTCATTGGGTGCTATATAAATGCTAATTAAAATCCCACCACCCACAATGAGGTGTTCATAGGGAATGGTAGGAAGGTTTGGAGCAGAGCAGCATCAATTCTTGCCTATCGTGAGTCTTGCTACCAGCTCGTTGCCTTGTAAGATGGGGTCAGATACATTTCCTTATAGTGCAGGAACAATCTTGCCTCAAATATTTCACATATTTAAAGCTTGTACAGAGTCTGAGAGACTGTTTCCTTGTTTGTTCTAAAGAGCCACAGAAAACCTGCACTTTGCTTAATCATGTCTTCAGCATCACCTTGCTTTAAGGTGATCTCCAATAAGGCAGTGAATGGTATCCAAACCAGTCTTCAGGTTATATTGCCCAGGTGCTACAACAACACATTGTTCCAAGACTCACTTGAACATGTGGGAAGTCAATTTGCAGTTATATGATTTTGTGGTAAGTAATTTTCTTGCTACAGCTCATACAGTCTACATTTGCTTACTTTTAACAACAGTGGCAATAGATTTTGTGCTGTTAGAGTTGCTTTTTCCGAGAAGAAAGTATGAGACAGGAAAGTTAAAGGCAACATACTGTGATTAGTACTACAAATGCCTGGTTTTTGTGGTGTATCAAAGGTCCTCGATTCATAATGCACTCTAAGGGAAAGGCTGAGTCCTGCAGGATCACAAGGGTTTTGCAATGCCTGAAGAATGTTGACAGCACTGTCATGTTTCCGTCCAATGGACACCTAGGGCTGCCCAAGTCCTTTCAGTGTCTGAATTGTTAATATTTCGGAAGAGGCACACTGTATGATATATACGCATTATGACATGACTGCCACATAATTCACTGATATGTTCACTGAACCATTTGCTAGGCTAATGCAAACCTGATGCCTGTGCACGCCTCCAGCTTGTGAATAAGTCATGATTCATGCTTACAGAGTATCCATCATGTAGCATCTGATTGTCCTGGAAGGCACAGTGTGATGGGTCTGTCAGCCATGAATTCACTGCACATTTGATGCAAAAGGACATGGCATTAGCTCAGAACAGTATGTTTCAGAGACAGGCAGGAGTCTGTTAACTGCTCCCCTATTTATAAATATAATTGTTGTTGTCTTTTTTTTGTTGTTGTTAACAGCCAATAATGTTCTTTAGGCTGTGCAAGATACAAATGCAATAGGAGACAGAGGAGTTAATGTAGATTGTTATTTTTCTAATCTAACAACCTGCAGCTCTAATGAAATGATGGAACAGAGAGAATGTTGGACATGAAGTTGTGCTTAAAAGCATCAGGGAAGAAGTGAGTCTTTTGGATTCTCCTTCAGACATGGTTATCTGGACAATGCAATGTCTCAGGGGTACCCCCTCTAGATTCTGGACCATGAACATTAAAAAGAGAGAGAGAGAGAGAGAGAGAGAGAGAGAGACTATCCTAGAGAATCCATCACAGGTTTTACACTGAGCACTGTGCCTCTAGGAAATTCTAACTAGTACAGGATACTGCAGTATGTCTCCTCAACAACACAGGCTACCACAAGCACATCAGACGAGTCCTCTGCTCTCTACTGACTTCTCATAGATCATCAAGTTAAGTTCAAGGTACTCAATGGCCTTAGCCCAGGATATCTCAAGATCACCTAAAACTCAAGGATGAGGACTGTGGTTTACAGTTCTACTCCCTGGGCACAATGGAATTTTCTACCATGAAGGTAAAGCTCATCTGTGCTAAAGACAGAGATTTCCAAGGGGCCAGTCGAAGACGGAATTAACTCCCATGGATATTAACGACCCTCACAGACCTCACCACCTTCCACTTCTTCCCCTTTTCTAGTATAAACCCACAGCAGTGTGTATATTAAAAAACAAAAACCCTTCCAAAACAAAACATCACACTATAAAGATAATTTTCCTTGTGATCAGAGGATGAGAGGGAGAATGAACCGCATGTGACAGATGTTAGTTATGTGTCACTACTGGAAGGCACTCAGACCACAATGATAAGAACCTGAATAGAACAGAAAACTATCCGCTGCAATAAGAGTTTGGGAACAGGCCTGCTGACATAGGTGCCAGGGGCAAAGGGGGCAATTGCCCAAGGGCCCAGGTGATTTAAAAGGGCCCTGTCCCCTGACTGCTCCCCCAGCTTCTGCCCCATCCAACCGCCCCCTGTTCTCTGTCCCTTGACTGCCACCCGGGATCCTCTGCCCCTTATCCAACTCCCCACTTCTTGCCCCCCGCAACCTCTGCCCCATCCAGCCCCTCCCTGCCCCCTTACTGTGCCACTCAGAGTGGCAGAAACTTGCAGCCCCTCACCCAGCCATAGCCAGCCACGCCGCCTGCGTTGCCCAGCAGGAGTGGCAGCCCAGAGCACTGGTGGCACGATACGCTGAGGCTATGGTGGAGGGTGAACAGTTGGGGAGGGACCAGGGGCTAGCCTCCACAGCCAGGAGCTCAGGGGCTGGGCAGGATGGTCCCGCGGGCCAGATGTGTTTGCCCACCTCTGCTCTAGCCCCAGGCTTTACTACTTCAGTTGACCTCAGCAGAACTGGAGCATCCTTGTTTCAGATCAGAGGGAAGAGTTGGCTGTGTTCTCCATCAAGGCTCTTTGATTCTGGAATTCATCCCTCTATCTGATCCAACAGACCCCAGATCTGTTATTTCTCAGAGTGACCTACAAGCCTCATCTTTCCTCCCAGCATTTGTGGAGGAGGTCCGCTGAAGGCTTGACAGGGTCTGTTATTTACATGGACATATTATTAGAATGGAAGACCAATGAAGTTCAATCATGTACCACGGAATGCCACAACATGGCCAACAAGCACATGGGAGCCAGAAATATGGGTGGTGTGAGAAGATTGCCAGTGATGGACATAATTGAATATCAAGCCAGACCACCCTAAGGACCTTGCCAAAGATTAATTTGAGTGGTGCTTGATCTGCAAGGAAGCCATGTCCCTTTGGGATTTGCCATGATGATTTGTTTGGGGGAGAGAGGGATTTTTATCTGGCAATATGTATTGAATTTACATCTTTACACGTTATGGCACACAGGGCCTCATTCTGCCTCAACGTAGTCAGTGACAGTTTTGCCACTAGTTTTGATGGAAGCAGGATCAGGCCAAGAGAGCCTGGGATTGGAGTGTTTTTTTCTGTTTACTTAAATAGAATTATAGGGACCTTTTTGCCCCTCCCAGGTATAAATACACTGGATAAGATTCTGCTCTTGTTTTTACATATGTAGCAACAAGGGGGTCTACTTCAGTGTGGGTCCAGCTGCATGAATGAGAGAAGACTCTAAGCGAGCACCTATGTCTGTCTTATTTACGGGAGTAGTAGTATTGTTTCTTAATTATAATTTCAGTGATTTACTCTGCTGAAGTTTTCGTTTTCTTTCCCCTTTTTTTCTTGTTTGCATTGTTCACCTTTATGTTCTGGCTCTTTTCCATAGTGATATGAAACCATCCTGTGTGACACATAATCACAACTCTTTAATGTAACTCTTGAAGAAAAATAATTGCTTTAGACAAAAAAAATTTGACATAATCTTGCTGCAAGGGGGAGACTGAAAAGTTAAGAATTAAGAAATTAAGTTGTAGTGTAATCCCTCTTAGGGTGGACTTATCCTTCACACAGAATTTTAATGTCCAAAATACTACATAGTACTGTGCTGCTGATTTCAGAGGGCTGCCTTCTTCTAGAGAGGAGCATGATTTTGTATAGTAATTAAATGGGAGCAGAATCATTTTCAAGTACTTTAAAGCCGTTAGCTGTGCCAAGACAGTGGGGACTAGTTTTCGGTATAATGAGTATAAAATCAGAAAAGAAGCTAGGCCTTGTCTACACTAAAAGGAAAAGTCGATGTAAGCTACACAATTTAAGTTACATGAATAGCGTAACTCAAATCAGTGTAGCTTAGATCTACTTACCGCGGGGTCCACACTACAAGATGTCAACAGAAGACACTCCCACGTCGACTCCCCTTACTCTTGATCAAGTGGAGTACAGGAGTCGACAGGAGTGCAATCGGCAGTCAATTTAGCAGGTCTTCACTAGACCCGCTAAATTGACTGCTGATGCATCGATTGCCACAGCGTTCATCCGCCGGTAAGTGTAGACAAGCCCTCAAAGTGTTAGACCAACTAAAAACAAGCCTTAATACAAGAGTTTACTTCTGCTCCCTACTAGCAAAATCAAAAGGCTCTTATTTATTTTGCTGATCAGTCCATTAATTCTAATTCTTATTGTGAATACTGAAGTTCAGATATTGTTTTTGGTTACAAATCAGCTCAATAACCCTGAAGTCCTTAGCAGAACATTTAAAAAAAAAAATACAGCAGATCAGGAGTGTCCCACAAAATCAGGTAAAACTGAAGTAAAGAACTCTGCCTTTCCAAAAACAACAACCATCTCATAAGCCTGAGCTGCATACTCTCTTACTTAAAGAAAGTATTACATTTCATTATCAGCTATATGTCATGCTTGCTCGTATGAATTTCTCTGCTGTGGGACTTGCTGTTCGTCCATACTGGTAAAAAGATATAATGCAAGCATTTTCTTTGTGGGTAATGCAAATCCTTATTATAATCCAGAACCCTCAGGTATTCGACACTAATATGCATAGAAAGTGGAGGCTTCTTAAAACGTAATCAGTCAAGGCAAGTACAAGACTGACACGTTTGTAGATTGGGCACATGCATCTGCATATATGATCTTGCAGTTGGAGCAGGAGACAGTCAGGACAAGTGAGTTCTATTTCTGGTCCCTATTTGAGTGGATATTATACTTGTAAAAGCAGCAAAGAATCCTGTGGCACCTTATAGACTAACAGACGTTTTGGAGCATAAGCTTTCGTGGGTGAATACCCACTTCGTCAGATCCAGACTAACATGGCTACCCCTCTGATATTATACTTGTATTTCACAAGGGTGCTGAGGCATAATTTATTAATCTTTGCATAGTTGAAAAGTGCTATATAAGTATTTTATTGCAGGAGTGCAGGGGAATGGTTATGTCTGATGATATAGGGTCCAGGTCTGAAGTTCTTACTCAGGAAGAATTGCCATTGACTTCAGTGGGAGTTTTGACTAAGTGAAGAGACTTCATATTTTAGTGTTGGGCCATTGACCGGGTCTAAAGTATGCCTTTTTTTTTCTCCCTGTTTCTGTATAGGAGCTAATGCGTCTGCTCCAGACCAACTGAGCCTAGCTTTGGCCTGGAACAGAGTAGACATCGCTCGCAGTCAGATCTTTATTTATGGGCAACAATGGCCGGTACAGTATATACCATCTTCTACAGAAATGTTTAAAATCTGACATCAAAGTGAATGCATTTTTTTAAAAAAAAACCACCCTGCTATGGGGTTTACAACGTACTGAGAAATGTTCAAGTCCAACTCAAGTTTCCCTGGTCAGAGCTACTGAAGACAGGATAGATCATAAAAGTTCCCTGCTCTTCTTAAAGGAAATGAGGCCATTTAGTGATGCAGCTAGATCATTGTGTCCACTGCCAAACCTTCCATGAGATAAACAACAAAAACTAAGCTATATTAACATTTGTTCTACAAACTGCCAGTGAGTGTCTGCTGCAAACCTTTTTGTATGCAAAAAACAAACAAAAACATTAATATATAGTTATGGGGAAAGTGAGATTTTTTTTTAACTGTTCTAAACATCCACTTGACACATGCTAATACTTTTGATGATCTGTCATGATGCAGTAAATTTAAGTTAGATACCTATCAGGTGTCATCAGACACAAACTATCACAATGTGAGACCCCCCCCCAGAGCAATTGCATCAAAGAAAATTGCCTATGTTTAAATACATTTGTTGCATTTTAATTTAAAATATATTCTCCAGTTCTTGCTACTCACAAAGATGGGATTTGCAAAGGAGCCTTGCTAGCCAGTTTTTCAGTTAACCTGAATATTTCTCTTGCATTCTCTATTGGAAATAGGCATGCAAAACACATGCAGCAGCTACTGATATCTTTCTCCATCACAAAATCACAGTGGCAATCTATGTAAAATTTATTGTGTACATTCAGTTCACTAGCTAAAAGCTGTACGTATGAGGTACCTCCAGAAGAGAAGAAAGCCAGGACTGTGTGTATAATGGATGTGATCTATGCATTTCATTTGGCCCTTGTTGGAAATGCTGTTTAAAAATACATTTCTGCTTCACTGGTTTCAAACCCTTCTTGGCTGCTTGTGTGACAATATTCACTTAGTAGGAATGAGCACAAAGTGCAAAATCAAAAGAAACAAAATGTTTGTCAAGAGAGTGAAACTAATAATGAAAAGCTGACGAGGATCGTGACTTGGTCACCTACTACCTAAGAACTGAACCTTTCAGTTCTTAGGTCCTGATCCAAATTTATCAGAGTGTATTGATCTTAGCACACTGATCTTTTCATTTTTGTACTGATACTTGAAACAGGGAAACCAAAATAGATTTAAAAATGTGGTGATCCCCTTCTAAGCTTAACAAGCTAAGGGAATTTTGTCAAAACACCAAACCCTCCCCATGCTAGAGTAACAGTAGCATCTAGAGGCTTTCCTCTAAACGCAGGAACAATCTCAGTGAATCCTTTCCCTTGCAGGTGGGATCCCTTGAGCAGGCAATGCTAGATGCCCTGGTATTGGACAGAGTGGATTTTGTGAAATTGCTCATTGAGAATGGAGTAAGCATGCATCGGTTTCTCACCCTCTCCCGACTAGAGGAACTGTACAATACGGTAGGGCCAACCTAAGGCAAATTTTCTGTTTGTTCATGTGTTTGTTTCACCATCTGCCCATCCTAAAATGACACAACGGTGCATAGCACAGCCAACACCTTCTCCACAAATGAGTTACTATTTTCTTACATCACAAGCCAACATTGCTTTCTTGGGTTTGACACTCTTATCATGAGAATTCACTATTGTTTCCTGCTTACTCCATCTAAGTACACATCATGAAGTGTGGTTAAATAAAGGTCACTGAAGTTGCAGACGGAACTGAGTGTTTGCTGGGAGTTGTAGTTCAGTATGATAGACCTTGGGCTTAGACAGGCCATTGGCAGGGAAGTTGTGGGCAAGGTAGGACCTGAAGGACAGAGCCACATGACTCCAGATCCTAGAGAAGATTCATTGGTTTATTTAAAAAAAAACAAAAAAACAAAAAACATTCTTTGAGTTTTTCAGTGTTGCCAACTCTTGTGATTTTATAATAAGGTTATCAATATTTGGTGTTTTTCTTAAAGCTGCAAATTCTGAATAGGTTATTAACTGAGAATAAGAGGTTTCACTAGAAAAACAGTTTCTAGCCCTTATGATTGCAGAGAAAAGCTTTCAAATATGTACTCATAAATACTCCAACACCAGAAAGCTTATAAAAAGAACCCTACATATATTGTTTTGTAAATCTTGTGATTTTTAAGAAAAATTTCATGATGGGGGGGCTGACTTATTATTTTTGAAAGCTTGGAGTTGGTAATACCATCATGCAAAATTTCACCATTTTTGCAATCCCAAAATTTTCCAAAATTAATAGTTTTTACTTTTGCAAATTTTATTTCCAAAACGTCTTTCTCCAAAAAGCAAAAGTCCTTAAAGCAAATGTTTGAGTATTGCACTGCTCTAGTCGCTTACAGCACTTCCCACACCAACACTCACCTCTGTCACCCTCCTCACAACAGCATGCCAAAAAAACTATTTGGGTGCTGTTGGGGAAAACTCCCAATTCACATCAGTGTCTGGTTCAGATGATTTCTATTTCAGTCCAACTGAAAGGAGTTGTGTCATGATACAAGGATACAAGGCTATGTTCTGCCTATACATTTCAAATCCATGCCCTCACTGGGCATGTCTGCAGTCTGCACACTGGCACTCTCTCTCAGCTCCCAGAACCGCAGCATCCTCTTTGCGACTTAGCCCTATGGCTAGGTCATCATCTGTTTTCCCCCTTCCAAGGAAGGGTATCTCTGTCCAATAGTCGAGCCTCTTCCCCAGTGGCGAGTTGGGGGAACACAGGCCCGCCCATTACTCTGACCCAAACCCAGGGACACTGTAAATAGCAGCCTCCTGCTTCTCCTCTGTAACCTCCAATCAATGCTGCTCTATTTCCCTGGGCCACTTCCCCATGGCCCCAGCACCTTCTTTGCCCTCACTTCAGGGCACTCTGCTGCTCAGTCCCAGTAGCAAGCCAGGAGCTCCCTCTCTCTCCCCCTGTCCCTGCTAGCAGCTGTTTTGTCCAAGGAACTTACAGTTCTCTCAGCCCTCCAGGGATACAGTCCTTACTCCCTGGGCTCCCAGCAGCCATCGACACTCTTCTGTCCTGCTGCTCTCTTTTATCTGAGCCTGTTGGGCATGGATTGGTTGCTCCCTGCAATTCCTCCAATTGGCTGTGCTTCATGCAGCCACTTTGGGCCACTCAGAGAACTCATGTCCATTGCTCCTTCTGGTGCAGGGCATGATTAACCCCTTGTATGTCTGTGTGGATTAGGTACTCCATCACAGGCTATCACATTATGGGCCTCAGGGGCATATATTACTAATTTACTTGTGGTGGCCAGAAGTTAAGTGTCTCCAAAATATCAAACACTAAAAGATTTGACTCAACTCATACACATAATAGAAAAACAAGTATCTATGCTGCCCTAAAGCCAAAGGTACAGACCTGCTCTTTGATTGGCTTGTTCTTTGACTATGTAACCTGGGGCATGTCTATTAATTTAGAAGAGAGAGCCTGAGAATTTTCTGAAGGATGTTGGACGAAGCTATGCTGTTGTAGTTTATTTGAAAGGAATAGATAAATTTGTGAGACTGAAGTGCTACTCATTAGTAGGGGTATGCATATGTTTGGTTGGGTGGTTAACTAGGATAACTTCACATGAATGGAGCACCTTCCAGATTTTCCATTTTATCTCCTACGTGACTTCTGTATAAGGCAAAAATATTTGATTCTTCTTCATCTGTCATTTACAGAGACATGGACCATCCAACACTTTGTATCATCTAGTGAGGGACGTCAAAAAGGTAAGAGTCCAATAGACGGTAGGTTGGAGGTAATGTCATGATTGCTTCTCGTAATTAGAGACAGTGTCTGTTTTGCATGAGCTTTCAGAGCATTCTCCTGTCCCTTCCCGTCTCCCCCTCCGTCCATGCCATTTCAGTCTGCATTGTTTGTATTGAATCTGAAACTCTTGCACACAATCCACAACAAACCAGTTACTGGGCTTGCTGTCTCAGTGGTTTTAGATGCTTTGGATACAATGCTTTCGCTAGTGGAATTGTAGGCTTTTTCATGCCATGTGGATTTATGCTGTTATCTGTATTTTTCCAGACCCATGACTATTTTGGAAGCTAATGTCCATGTTGGCAGTCAATCCCTGAGACTGTAATAGATCTATATTTCTTTTGTGCTCAATCCTAGTCCACTGCAACATTTACAGTTCCATCTTCTGTGATATACTGTAAAAGCTGTAAGTCCTCCATCACTAACAGTATAGAAAAAGGACTAGTGCAATAAAGCAAGAAGACAGCTTGTCTCTCTCCCATTATCAGAATTTCAAGTGAGTTTCAGGCATCTTGAACTATAAAGGTCCCAATGGGGCTAAACCAATCCACTTTCTTTAGCAATATCTTTGGGACGGGGAGGGGGGAATTGACATGGGACCAGAAATAAATGAAAAACCAGTATCTTCTATATGCAGATGGTTCAAGCAGGGAATTGTGACCCTGTGCTGACCCCATCATCTTTAATTTTCTTTCAAAGTGTGTGTAAACTGCAGACATTCTCAGTGCACACTGGTGCCTATGTTTCTTTAAGTAACTTGTGCCTCCAGAAGGTATATGCTTTCAAGGGGACTTTCTGTATACAGATTAACTAGTTAAATAATAGAGGGAAGAAGGAGAGAGAATTTTTGTCAGGGCACAAATCAAATTTGTGAGGTTCCTTTCATCAGTGAAAGCTAGACAGGGTTAAAGGGGTTCTGGTACAGTAGACATTTAAGGACTTCTAAACATCACAGTGTTGTAACAGCTGATGTTTGATGCAATGCTACTATATTAAATAATGTTATATAATAATTATATTAAATAATAGTTGGGGGGGCAGGGCACAGCCTCATTGGTTCTACCACACCCAAATAAAAGAAGCTAATGGTGCTGTATGCTATTGTATTAAAGGATTAAAACAGTGAAACCCCATTCCACCCCAGAATCTAATCTTACTTACCCCATTTTAGCCCCATTCATTTCAGTGTTACATAGGAATTACGCTGGTGTAATGGAAAGCAATCAGAGACCTTCCAAACCCCCCCCCCCCGCCTTATTTTAATTATTCATGATGTCCCTTCTCCACCTCTTTCCTCGCACCTGTGGCCTTTGGCTAGAAATGTAATGGCAAAAGGTCATTTGTATATGAGGCAGAGGAAGGGCTAGTTCCAGTGTCCTGCATTGCTTTCTGGAGGAGCTGGGTAAAAGTGGACCTCCTCAGGGGCTATTGCTTGTCATGGAGGTACCTACCACGCTTGGTTTCTGAGGGAACTTCTTGTCGGTCACCCTATGGAGTTGTGACAGCAATAGCAACAGCCTGGAAAAGTATCAGAGGGGTAGCCGTGTTAGTCTGGATCTGTAAAAGCAGCAGAGAATCCTGTGGCACCTTATAGACTAACAGACGTTTTGGAGCGTGAGCTTTCGTGGGTGAATACCCACTTGTCACAGGTCATCCCTTCTGCTTCATACAGGTGGAACAATGTCTGGCACTGAGTGGGAAGGCAGAGTTAGGATTGAAATAACACAGGCATGGATAGTACATAATAAACAAGTTGGCAAGAGTCTATTGCTGGGGTTTCCCAACACGGAAACAAAAGAAAGCAAAAGCTTGAAAATTGATTAGAAATATTTGAAGAGGTTTGGGTCATTTTAGTTTTGTTGAGAAGGGGTCTACAGTATCATCTGTAAAGTAGACATCATTAACTAATATACAAGTGTCAATGAGAAAATATGAAATATCTGCAACATATTTGGAATTGTTCGCATGCATAAATCCCTTGGATGGAGCACAGTACTCAGATTAAGCCTGAGTGCATCTAGGCTGCCTGCTTCTCTGTACTTTCTCTGTGAGGCGCAAGCTGGTAGTACATTTTGTTAGTAAATGTGTGATCATTTTTGTGTCTTTAAATGTTTGGAATGATTATCATCTGTCTTTTAGATTAAACAGATTCCATTTCAAATTCCCTGGCCGCCTCTTTCTAACATCCTTCTTCAGAAGCAAAGCATTTCAAGTGTCAAAAGGTTGTGTTATAATAAGGGTAATTAGAACATTGTTTACCATAGTTTCCCAGGGCCTCTGATCTGAGAGGTGTTTTTAAAAGAGCCTTATTGTGAAAAAGTAAGTGTTTTATAAGCACTTTATATAAACAGAAGACTTTTTCGTAAAGCAGTAAGAAACTAAAAGATTTTTAATATATGTTAACAATATGTATCCCCCGTGATTAAAAATATGCAAGGTATTGGAATTTTTCCTAAAATGTATCCTATTGGGCTTTATGTTGTTTGTTGTTGTTGTTGTTTTTCCTCGTGTAGAATCTTTCTTTCTTTAACACCTGCCTTTATGTTGAGCAAATGTATGCTCTAACTGGAATACAGCTAATGGCTTAGAATACAAACAGGCCATGAGCAACCATCCACTAGTGCTCATCAGAAATATGCCCCATTATGGCCTATTCTTTTCATTTTGTCAATGATGAAAAATACCTATGCCATCCTGGCTGATATCTGACATTGTACCACAGTCCTGCACCTGAGCAATCAAATCCCTTATTAGTCAATCGATCAGTCAGGAGATTGACACGAATTTAAATACAAATACATTCTTGAAAATAACCTCTCAGTGGAACATAGCATTATTTGACAGTGAAACAGTTCATTGTGCATGACAGAGGCAGATTGGTGTGTAGAAGCTAGTCTTTCAGTTTAGATAAATTTTGAAGCCGGATAGTTAAACTTTCAATCTTAATGGCAGTCTCTAAAACTATAAACACCAAAGAGATTTGAAATCTGTCACCTCAACCTAGTACTTCCAGGACTAGCACAATCTATATGCATTTTATTTCATAGATAGACTAATCTGTAAATGTTCTACTGTAAAATGTGAATTATTTATATCTTCTGTATCTAGGCAAATTACAGAATCAAAAATAACTGCTTGAAAAAGAAACATGAAAACTATGTTGAATTTGCTATTGTATATTAAAATATATCACCCCAAATCTCTAAGATTTTTCCTTTCATTTGAGAAAGACTCACGGTTTACAGGAGTTCTGATAGTACTATTGGGATTCCCTTTAGAACAAACTGTTATGCAATGAGGAAGGTACACAGTCTTATTTATGGAAGCTCGTATTTGTTTTGTGGATTCTGATTCACATTCTCCTGAGAGTTTCCAAATATTATTGTAGAGATTGTCACTTCAACATAGCTGTTCACAGTCTAGCCCTAAGAAAAAAAGCTAAAAGAATTATAGCCACAATCAGGGTTTGAATTCTAAATGTATCAATTAACAAAGAGAATACTCTCTCCTTTCTAATAACTATGGTTTACGGAGAATTGTCCATCTCCCACTTTTGATCCCTTTAGTTCAGCCACTAAATGTAAAGCTAATTCTGTTTGCCTTATTCGCGCACACAGCCTCACTGATGTCAAAGGGACCTGTGTCAAGGTGAACAGAATTTTTCCCACAGTGGTCACTTTCATCACATTGTTGTTCAAATGATTACACTCAAAATAAACAGCAGGAAAAAAAATGGAGTTGACTGTGTCTTGACACTATTTTTGTGGGCAGAGATTGCCCTCTACTGGTCATTTTTAATATAAAAATAAGATTCTGCCCTACCTTTGGATCCTATTCATGCAAAGTCATGCAGATCAGCAGGTTAGTATTTTTCATTTCTTTATTCTTAATGAATAGATGTTCATACTGCTCATTAGTTATATATACATTCAAATTTCACTGTTGTTAGTTTGAGAGACAGTTTCTGGATTCCTGTATTACCAGGGAACTGTGAAGCATAGTTTTCTCCAGTATTGTGAAATACTATTGAACTCTTAGTATAGAAAATGAGAAATGGTCGTTATCAGTTCTGACCTAGTGAAAGGAATGCCACTGACACGTTCGAATTTGAGAGGGGAAGAATAGTGCATTGGTGTCATAAAGGTTACTTCAGGATCATTGCAGACTATTAGTATCATTGGCTCAAACTGTCCTCTTTCATACCTGTATTGTATAGGTAGGTTCCACGCTGTCTGAGGATCAAGGGTTGTGGGCAGCTTGTATCATTGTGCTGCCACTGCAGCCAGACTTGGGGTACCAACTGAGCCTTATTGTTAATCAGTTTATTTGCTGCAGCTTCTGCTACAGTATTCACAAGCACTGACTTAAGTATAATATGTAGTTGACAGTATAAATAGTTAGAATTCATCTGAGAATATTTACAATAGCTAATGAAACTTAATATTGCCCATTACAGTTAAAACAAGGAGCAGTTTCATATCTACTATAGAATGGACATATTTGCTATGTGGGGCTGATCCTGCAAACGCTCTGGCACACTTTTCTTTCCCATTGACTTTAATGAGACTATTCACTGTATAAAATTATTCCCATGCTTAACAGGATTAAGACCTGTGTATGCATTATACAATGTGTGCTTTGGCTATTTTTTTACAAGATTTCTTCAACAGAGTGTCCATTGTTAATTAAATTGACTGAAATTTTCAAAACTAAAGGGATTTAGGTACATCTTCCATTAACGTACAGGTAAATGTATTGGGAGATGTGTCTAAATCCCCTAGATTGCTTTGAAAATCTCCACTATGATATGATAAAGTATTGAGTTCAACATTATAATATGCTATAGGATATTATATATTGTGTTTACTTAAATTGCATCGTGATAACTAATATTTACCACTGAACATGTTTCTACTGCAGAACATTCATTTATTGAGGTGTCAAAAACAGCTCTCATTGAAGTTAATGGGAGTTTTGTCAAGAGATTCAATTCTCATTAACTTTGAAAATCGTTGCTCCCATTTCTGCCAGGGAATGAATTTTAACCTTTCCGTTTAGAACAGTTATAAAGCAGCTCTACATAAGTCTCCTATATGGCACTTTGCCATTGGTTCCTGTTTACATGTGATCACAAAGAGAAGGCTAGAGCCTGCAGTCCTTACTCAGGTAAAACTCACATTGGTTCAAACATTCTGGACAGAGAGAACCATTTCTAAAAAGCCAATCATTTTAATTGTTCTTCTTTTAATGAGAAATGTTCATTTTCATGACAGTGCTCAGAACACAAACATGTTACCTGGTTATGATCACATTGATAGATCATGCCTATTAGGGTCAGTCTTTTGTAAGGAGCAGTGCAGAGCCACTGTGTAGTCCCTGTTATCAGTGCTGACCCCTTCAGACTCCCCCATAGTGTAAACACACTGTTTCCCAGACCTCCAGCCATGCTGGACATTCTGGTCACAATTTAACTCTCAGAGCACATGGTAGGTGTAGCAAAGAACACATACAGACATTGCACCAAACTGTAACACATTATTGATCTTTCTTTTAACAGCATGAGAAATACACAGATCTAGACAAAAATAATAAACCCTACCTGCATTTCCCTACCTCAGTTTTCCCATCGCTTCAGAGCATTCTTTCACCTGAGGTCAGGGCTGTCTGGGACTATCCAGGATCTTTCATAATCACAGCGCCTGGCTTGGATTATGAAACATGGAGCCCTTTTCTCCCACGCTTGCCTCCTCAGACCTTGGATGATCCATTGACTTCCCCTCTCCTGCCAACACTTCCTGCGACTGCCTCTCTGAGGGTTTTTTCCCCGCTGTGAACCCTTTTACAGCCTTCCACTCCTTCTGTCAGGTGACTCCTGGATCAGCTTCCTTAGGTGAACCCAGACTCCTAGCAGGTGACCTCGTTGCCAGGCAACCTCTCCCCTGACAAACCATTGTTCTGCATGGGAGCCTCCCTATTGTCTAGGATGTTTATATTTAAATGGAGGCTCATCCTAAATTAATGTCCCTCTATTGTCTGCCCTGCATCACTACACCTTGGAATTTCAGTCCAACATGGAGGCAAAGAGAGACCATAGAGAAGGCAACTAGTCCTCATTTTCAAAATAGAGTTGGTAGCTTGGCAAAGATACATAGAGTTCAGAATCTCGCACAGAATTTATAAATTGTACACAAAGGTTCTTAAAATCATCACAGTCTGTCCCTCAGAGTGTTTTATGATGTATGCTTCATTAATCTAAATCAAATAAACACATCTGCATAGAAGTCAGGTAGATGTACAGAACCTCTACAGACCTCTGTCTGCAAAAAATTCCCAAAGAGAAAAAGAAGGAATATTCATAAAATTAATTATTTTGCATTAATAACCCAGGTGTAATGATATTAAGAAAACTACAGATTAACTACAATCCATGCTGCATATCATTATAGCAAACATAATGGTTTTACTAGAGTACATTAAATAGTAGTATTAAGATAAAAATTGCAATTTAGCTGCCTTATTTTAGTTTTACTATAAAAGCTCTTGTTGTATCATAGCATATTTTTCCCTTGGATACAATTCTGTGTTCATGGATGGGCTAATTGATCTCTTAGGCTTAATTCTATGTCTAATTAACCCAGAATTGTCATGTTTCCTATAATGATATACAGATTGTCTGTAGCTAATCTGGAGGTTTTTTAATATTATCATCAAAGTTTGGGCAAATTATTCATAATGACTAATTTTCTGAATTATACCTCTTCTCTGTTTGTGAATTGTTCACAGGCAGTGGTCTGTATAAAAAAGCCAAATATTTTTGTGTGGTAGCATCCCTTACTTAATCCCTGACTGCCCCTTCACTCTGTGAGTGGACCAAAGCTTTCTCTTGCTGAGTTCCCCTATGGAGACAGAGAGAGGCCAAATGCCAGCTTTGTGGGATTGTCCTTCCCATCTCTAGAATTTTCCAGGAACTCTTCTGTGGGAGACCTGGGAGGGCACTGCTCTGTGGGATTTTGATGGTGGGGTCTAGAGAACAAAGGTGTGGAAGAATAGGACCTGTTGTTCTCCAGGCCATTATTCTGTTCTATTCTAGTCTATGTATACTCTTATACCATGCTCATCACAGTAGTATCTGAGTGGACCTCACTTTACATTCAGAGCAGAGAGAACTGTTTTAAGGTCTGATTTCATAACTTCACATGCAGTAAGCTGCATAGAACTCATGACCTTTGGGTCATCATTAGCAGCACTGATAATGTGGAGTAGAAGGGAATAGGTCAGGGAGCACACAAAGTTGGAGCCATAAATATTCTGTATATTGTTGGCCTTTTCCATTTAAAATTAAAGGTGTTTGATGGCATGGAAATTAATATGAATTTATTCCAATACCAGGAAGGGTAAGAAACAGTGGCGCAATGGGTCAGAACTGGTTTTTCAGCTCAACAGCACCCAGAGATTATCCAGGAAATCAAGGGGTCATTTTTCAAAGCAATGTATGACGAAAAAGCTGAGTAGCCCCCATTGGCATTAATGGGAGTTGTGTAGCAATAACCCTGTGCTGAAAACTTACCCTTTAAACCAGTGGTTCCCAAACTTATTTAACCGATCGTGGCTCCCAGTGGCCGTGGTTCGCTGCTCCAGGCCAATGGGAGCTGCTGGAAGCGCCGCGGGCCAAGGGTCATGCTGGCCGCCACTTCCAGCAGCTCCCATTGGCCTGGAGCAGCGAACTGCGACCACAGCAGGTAAACAAATCGGCCCGGCCAGCCAGGGGCTTTCCCTGCACAAGCAGCGGAACAAGTTTGGGAATCACTGCTTTAAACTATCTTAAAATAAAATGCATCAAGTCACAAGAGGGCAATGTGTTAAAAAAAATCATTGGGTTTATATATTTGCTCCTAAAACTCTAGATAAAACAGAACTGGATAAGAATCAGAATTATTTGATGCACACCACATTCCTGGCCTATGTACATAAAGCAAAAAAACAGGCACTTTATGAGCCAGTTTAATGTTTTCTGCAAAGCAGATGATGACATACCTCCTTGACTCTAACAAGTTTTTTAAAAGACTCATTTCAAGCAAAAGAGATTTAAGTCCACATTTAAGTGGGCACACCTTGCTAATGAAACTTTTCCCCCCCTTCCTTTTATTTGATGAGTGCTAACTATTAAATATTACAATGTAGGGAAGAAACATGCTTTTAGGAAATAGAGATCACAGCTGAGGAGCTGCAAAGCCTCTGTTTGCAAATGATATAGAGCAGGGGTCGGCAACCTTTAAGAAGTGGTGTGCCAAGTCTTCATTTATTCACTCTAATTTAAGGTTTTGCATGCCAGTAATACATTTGAACATTTTTATAGGTCTATAATATATAACCAAACTATTGTTGTATGTAAAATAAATAAGGTTTTTAAAATGTTTAAGAAGCTTCATTTAAAATTCAATTAAAATGCAGAGACCCCCGGACCGGTGGCCAGGATCTGGGCAGTGTGAGTGCCACTGAAAATCAGCTCGCATGCCATAGGTTGCCTACCCTTGATATAGAGCTTCCTTCACAATGGACTGAAAGAGAAGGTAGCCCAAATGGGTGCCAGTGCAAACATATTCAGCCGAAGAGATGCTGTGTGTGGAAAACATACTTCACAGAGGGACTAGAGTTCAGCAAGTGTGCCTGACCTTTAGGGAAATGCTTGGTACTCATGTTTTTTGTTCTGCAGTGGTGTTTCTTGTTTCCCCCAGCAGAAGAAATTGAGTACTATTTTCTGACATTATTATCTTCTGTTACTACCAAGGATTACTGCACATTCTTATTTACTTATGTCTTCTTTCCAAGCGAGAATATCCAGGTTTCGGTTGGATCTATTTTAAGGTGAATTAATTAACCAGCATAATACATTTCTATGTTTCTTAACTAATTTGTATTTGTTTTACTCTAATATAGTTAGAGGAAACATTGAATGGTATCTGTACTAATCAGCTTTGTCTCTTTGTTTCTTTTCCTTTTTCTTTAATTTGATAGGGTAACTTACCTCCGGATTACAGGATAAGTCTGATTGATATTGGCTTGGTAATTGAGTACCTGATGGGAGGAGCTTATCGCTGCAACTACACACGAAAACGGTTCAGAACCCTCTACCACAATTTGTTTGGACCCAAGAGAGTAAGGAGTTGTATTTCTTTACCAGTAGTATTGCGATTCTGAAGTCAGGCCCACCAGAGCCATTCCGGGCCCCAAGGCAGAACAGTCAATGGATCCCAACACGCACACAAGCTGCATCCCCACAGACACGGTCTACCTGACATTTTCACAGTGCTGCGCCTGCACTGGCTGATACCCAGCAAGCCACTGGCTGTGCTGCATCTGCCCAGTGAGTTGCTGGGTGTGCTCTTCCGGCACAGCCAGGGCCTCCACATGCCCGCCCAGTACAGCTGCCAGCTGTCTAATCACACAAACCAAAAGACCCTTGCCCCGCCCCCTGCCCCACTCCTTACTTGAGACCATGCCCCTGTCCAGCCCCTTCTCTGAGTCCCCACCCCTGCTCACTCCATCTCCCTCCCTTCCCCATCCTCACTCACTTTCACCAGACTGGGGCAGGTGGTAGGAGTGCAGGAGAGGGTGTGGAGTGCAGGCACTGGGAGAGAGTTTGGGTGGGGAGGATGCAGGCTCTGGGTGGGAGTTTGGGTGCAGAAGGGGTGTGAGCTGAGCTCTGGGAGGGAGTTTGGGTGCAGGAGAGGGTGCGTGGTGTGGGTTCTAGGAGGGAGAATGGGTGGGGGAGGGGTGTGCGATATGGGCTCTGGGAGGGAGTTTGAGTATGGGAGGGGGTGTATGGTGTGGGCTCTGGGAAGGAGTTTGGGTGCGGGAGGGGGTGCGGGCTCTGGGAAGGCGTTTGAGTGCGGGAGGGGGTCCGGCATGCAGGCTCTGGGAGGGAGTTTGGGTGCGGGAGGGGGTGCGGCGTGCGGGCTCTGGGAGGGAGTTTGGGTGCGGGGTGCAGGCTTTGGAAGGAAGTTTGGGTGCAGGAGGGGGTGAGGGGTGCAGGCTCTGGAAGGAAGTTTGGGTGTGGGAGGGCGTTCAGACTCTGTGCTGGGGCAGAGGGTTGGGATGCAAGAGGAGGGCAGAGGGTCAATGCTTACCTTTGGCACCTCCCAAAACCAACCGGCACACCCCTCTGGCTGCAGCTTCTAGGAGGGGGCCAGGGGGGTCTCTGTGCACCACTGGCACCTCCCCCACAGCTGCCATTGGCTGCAGTTCCCAGCCAATGGGAGCTGCAGAGTCAGCGCTCTGGACGGGGGCAGCGTGCGGAGACCCTCTCCCCCGGGACTGCAGGGACGTGCTGGACACTTCTGGGAATGGCGCAGAGCAAGAGTGGGCAGGAAGCCTGCCTTAACTCCACTGCACTGCTAGCAGCAGCCAGGGGCCCCTGGGCCTTTTTAAATCACCTGGGCTCCTGGGCAATTGCCCCCGTTGTTTCCCCCTGTCAACAGGCCTGTCTGATGTGGTTATAACAAAAAGGTACTGGGAGTCAATTCAGTAAAGGGCTGAATTTTGGTAGTTTTCTTCCCATCATAGGAGTTATAAGAGGAAGAATCAATACATGCATGTCATTTGCTGCTAGGATGCAGCTGCCTGAGTCTAGGATAAAGATTGTTACTGGGTTCTCATTTTTTAAAGAGCAACAATTCTCTCTACTGATTAGCCGTTCATTATGATCCGGGTTTTGTGCATAGCAGAGCAGCTGCCTCACTGCGACCTAGGGAAAGTCAGCTCCTGACACTAGCTATTTTATGGGCTGGCTGCAGAAATTATTAGGTGAGGTTCTTTGGCCTGTGTTATGCAGGAGGTCAGACTAGATGATCATCACGGTCCCTTCTGACCCTAAAATCTATTAATATGAATCTGTGAATAGTTCTGATACGAAACCTTATGAAGGCAATGAGTGTCTTTCCATTGACTTTCAGGGGCTTTGGATCAGCCCCTGTAATAGGTAGTATATTGCAGTTAGATTGAAAAAAAAATTGAATTGAGAGAGAGAAATTTCCCTGGTATGTGCTGAAACCTTTTTAAGTGGCATGGAGATTTCAGAACTGGAAAAATCATAACTCTAAATGGGCTTGATCCTGCACTCCTTGAGTGCAAAGAGTGCAGGTTCAGGGCACAATTTTGTATTTTTTGATGTTATACTGCTGTGAATCTGGAGTAATTCGTCAGTCTTTATAAAACAAAATGATGTTCATTCTTGTCTTTAATGAAGTCTCTTCAGATTCACAGCAGTGGAACTGAAAGCAGAATTTGGTTGTCTTCCATGAAACTTCTAGTTATAACAACTTCTCTTAGCTTACTCTCTAGCCGACACAGATATTTCACATATGGGTTCACTTTCTAGAGACATGTATAAGTATGATTCTGATGATCTCATCCTAGCAGACATTGGTCCTGATAGTACAACAGCTGCTATGAAATATTTACATCCAAAGGAAAACTGGAGACCTGCTGGGTTTGTTTGGGGCTTTTTGCCAATTCCACCATGGGGATGGCTTTTCTGTCATGTCTTTTTTTTTTTTTAAAGTAGCAAAATGCACTCTTTTCTCTTCAGAGAAATGCTCCCTTCCCTCAGCCACTCAGTGGAAAAACTGTATAAATTAAGGCTTTGTAAACCTTGGGCCAGATCCTTGGTCTCTTTGAATTGCTGAAGCAGTGGAAAAAAAGGGCCATATATCTGCTCTATGAGGAGGTGGGAGAATCCCGTAGAGCCAGCAGAGTGCCCCCTCTTTTGCAGCTTCTTGTTAGACGGGTTGTCAGATGAAGGATACATGTCCAGAATGCTAATGAACTCCTGGGATACTCAATGGATGGAATGGCCCCTTAGTGTCTGCTACATCCAGCACAAATTAGAGCTGCTGTAACTTATGGTAAGGGCCAAACTTATGCCCAGGATCTTGGGGGAGAGGGGATACGTAGGATTATATAATTTTGTTTAAAATGTTGTTGGTATGGATAGGCTATATAATGGTTTATTAAACTCTTTTTTTGTACAGCCAAAAGCCCTGAAACTTCTGGGAATGGAGGTAGGTGACATGTAGTAAATCTTAATGTTACATTCTCTTCCCTTTCTCACCAAATTCAAGCAGCATTATACTATCTGAGACTTCTTGTAATTAATATATTTTAAAAGTTCCACAGATTTAGAACGAGCAGTTAAACACACACAAGGCTGTTCTTTCCACTAAGGTAAATTGTTTAAATAAATTGTAATAGAAAATCAATTTCTCAGTATGCTTCCCCATAGACAAACTAAAAAAAAAAAGTGGGGGAAGTAAATCCCGTTGTCTCCAGGTCTCTGTTGGTGAAATCGGAACATATTGTTTTAAATAGTACAGTCTATTTGAAACCAGTATCCCAATCCAACAAGTATAAAAACAGAAAGCTGTCAGAGAGGTCAAACAAATATAGTATGTGATGCCGAGTTCCCATTGATGTGGCTGAGGCTTTTGACTTTTTCTTTTCCCTTTGTAGAAAAGGTTAGAGGCAATTGTTTGGGGTGCAGGGAAGCACAAAATCCTACTTTGCCACTCCAGAATCTATAAACAACAACTAGGTGCCTCGCTGTCCTTATTCAAATACCTGCTCCCACATCCGACAGCAATGGATAGATTACCACATTACATAAATGTTTCTGCTAAAATAGGGTCAGATGCACAAACTGTTGTTCATATTGAGTAGTGCCTTGCTCCACAAATAGTCCTGTTTACTTCAGTGGAACTACATGAGGGAGCAGGTCCTACTTAATGTGAGTGAGGGTATCAGAATCCAGCCCATGGCCATCAGGGCATTTGTTAACAATTAGATTGTGCTTTTTAAGTTTCAGTGTGAGCACCATACTTAGTTGAATGTGAGTGGTTTGCACTTTTCAGAGTAGTTGTTTCAGGCTATCTGTTTGCAGACTCAGCAAACCATTACTGCACTGTTTCATGTTTTCTCAGATACTGAAGGTTTTCTTTACAACTATATGAGAGAGAAGCTTCTCTCTTTTCATGAAAACTTCAATTCTGGGGCATAATTCTGTGTCAAGTGGTTGGATTCTGTAGCAAGTTTTGTGGCAACCTAATTATGGAAAATGTGGAGCACTGAGTATAGTTGTTTTTTTTTTTAATTATTTTACATGCTATTTAGGCTGGGATTCTCGAAAACCCTCCACTTTGTCCTGTCTGTACTCCCAATGCCATCAATGGGACCACTTTCACAAAGCCCAGCCTTAATTATTTTGTAAATATCATTGGTTTATAATTGTCACTTTTATGACCACTTTTTAACTATATGTAATTGTAAACAATATTAAAATAAAGATTTTCAGACGTAAAATATCTTTACTTGGGAACTTGAGCTGAGATAGAATGGAGGGCATGAGTGTAGTGCAACGTCAATCTTCAATAACCCAGCATCCTTCAGCCTCTGTAATGCTGTACGCTGGCACTTTAAAGAGCTGAGGTTTTGTATGATAAGTTTCACTTTGTTGCTCACACAAGGAGCAAAGTTCAGTGAACGCAATCTGGGAGCAGAAGGAAAAGGAAAGCTATAGGACAAGATGAGAGGACGGAAATAAACAGGATGGGCAAGCAAGAAGAAATAACATGGAATTGGAGGGGAAAAGGGGAGAAGAAAGGACACAGAATTGAGGCAGTGGGATAGTATGTGAGGAGAGAGAGGTTACCCCACTGATAAGATCAGGATGGGAGATCACTAAGAATGAGACAGAAGTGAAGAAAGGACAAAACAATACCATGCTACCATCTTTTGACGAAGCATCCTCCAGCCTCTCCCTCATTGTCCTCTCTAATGCACTTAGAGTGAAAAGAGGTGAATGTATCCACCCCAATGTGATTAAAAACTCAGAGGTAAATGGACATACCAAAAGCTTTAATGTAAAGGTGGTTTTCCCAGGAGTGACCTGGGTATGTTATGATAGTGCTCTGCACTACCACAGGGAAGGGCCAGGTTAGATTGACATTCCCAGTCTCCCATTTTCCACCAGACAGGAGCTGAGAGTGTTGAATCATCATTTCATATGCATCACATCATTTTGTGAATTATTTTTTTCAGTGAATGTGAAATTAGTTATGTAAGTTTGTGTAGGGAGGAGTAGTGGGAAGCAGCAGAAATTCTCCTCCTAGAAACTCAGAATTTGGGCTGGTCACAGTGAATAATTAGTCAGTCTAATCAGCAATTAAAAGAAAGTAAGTTACATGAACATGAGTGTGCCTGTTGTGAGGGAGTCAACTTCCTTGTGTTGTGTCTCCTGTATTCAGTGTAAACTGATTCACATCATTCCCTAGAACCACACTTTCTCCTTGTTTGACAGGATGATGTCCCTTTGCGAAGAGGAAGGAAGACCACAAAGAAACGAGAAGAAGAAGTGGATATTGATTTGGATGATCCTGAGATTAACCATTTCCCTTTCCCCTTCCATGAGCTGATGGTGTGGGCTGTGCTGATGAAGCGTCAGAAGATGGCCCTCTTTTTCTGGCAGCATGGGGAGGAGGCTATGGCAAAGGCTCTGGTGGCCTGTAAACTCTGCAAAGCCATGGCCCACGAGGCATCAGAAAATGACATGGTGGATGACATATCCCAGGAGCTGAACCACAACTCCAGGTTGATTTCCTTTTATGCATACTTTCTGGGGAGTAGCAAAGAGAAGCTGCTGAAACTGCCAGTAATCAGCTTAGGAGTGACTTGCTTTAACTGCTAAAGATGTAGGGAAAATGCAGTGCCCTCAAAGCCAAAGGAGTGGCTTTTAGGGAGCACCATGCTAACAGAGCCTTTCTAAAAACCATGCTAACAGTGCAACTTCTAAAATGGATAGAACAGGAGCCAAAATGGTGAATAAAGCCTGTATACTGACTATATGCTTTCCTCCATCATGAGGCCACCAGAGCCTGAATGTGATTCTGTTGAGTCACTTTTTCCATCCCAATGAAATACAGTTCAAAATCTACTGAAGTAGTATCCAGGTGCAGGAAGTAACTAATCAGGAGATCAGACTAGATCTCAGGAGGTCAGACTAGATCATCATCATAATCCCTTCTGGCCTTAAAATCCATGAATCAAAGACCACAGGAATTTGAACAATTTTTGGACACAGGTTAATAAAACCTCCCCTTCAGGGGTACCTGACCATGAGATCATGAACAAGCAATGGGGGCCTGGATTGCCTAATAGCAGATAGACAATGGGCTTCAAGGAGAGAAGAGCAGCCAGGCAGGTGGGAGAAGATGTCTGGGAGCAGTGGATACGCAGTTTTCTAAATCAGAACATTTATTTAAGTGCCTTACTTTAGGCACTCAGGTTTGAAAATGTGGGCCTCCATGTATAGCCAGCACCACGACTGCATTTCATGGAGCTGTCACTAACAGTGTACTATCCACAAAGCAGACTGTGCTGGCTAATGAGAATGTCCTCTGTTGCAGGGATTTTGGCCAGCTGGCGGTGGAGCTGTTGGACCAATCCTACAAGCAGGATGAGCAGTTGGCAATGAAACTGCTGACCTACGAGCTGAAGAACTGGAGTAATGCCACGTGCCTGCAGCTTGCGGTGGCAGCCAAGCACCGAGATTTCATTGCTCACACTTGTAGCCAAATGCTGCTCACAGACATGTGGATGGGCCGGCTCCGGATGCGCAAAAATTCAGGTCTAAAGGTCAGCACTGCCTTAGTATCAATTAAGAGCAAGAGCTCTAAGGGATGGCAAGGGGGCTGACACCAAATCAGCTACAACTAGATGTACTAATTAACTAATTGCTGGTCCTGTGTTATTTATAGTGACGTGACACAGTGCTCATCCCTACTGGCCCAAATCCTGAGGGCCTTACTCAGTCCTTGGTCAAAACTCTCCAAGATCAATAGGACAGTTACTGGCATAAAGACTGAGCAACGGCTTCAGGATTTCTCCCTAACTGAAGACTTCAGGGTTTGGCCGTATTTAAAAATAAAAATCAGTTAATAAATTAAAAGGGTGTGTGAATGAATTTATTACTAGTGAAAAGTGCTGAATTGACAACCCTGGAGAATGATCTTCAGAACAAACAAATGCAGCAGCAGTGCAAAGACTCCTGCAATCCCAGGTCAAGCTGCCTCCTTCCTAACCTGGACAGACCAACCCTAGGGGATGTGGAGGATAATTCAATCAAGCCTATTTAATTCTGAATTTCTCTGGCAAAATAGCCAGTGAGAGTGGAGTTATCTGACAGGCATTTCTGTCCAAGAGGAACTGAGCTGTGGTGCGTTTACCTTCAGCACAGAATTCACTAGTCAGACCAAGAATTGCCATTTTTAATTATGTTTTGTGGTGATATTCCCTGACAGGGGCATTCCCTCGCCTGTATCAGGTTTACATGTGAAAATTGACACTTGCTCTGGCTGTTCTATTGTGCTGCAAAAGCATGTATCTGAGAAAATAATTATAAACAGCACAAATATAAATATATCATTATCACACTGGAACTAATACACTATCAGTAACAAATGAGTGTCAGTGGCTATTAAGATTCTTATCTCACTCGTGTCAAAGCTCTGCATGAGTACCTTTCTTTCTAAAACTAGGACATGTTCTTACATTTTGGAAAGTCCTCCCTCTTAGCCATGTTTTCTGAATCCATCTGTGCCCGGATCCCCTTGCTCTCCCTGGGGGGCCTGACCCTCTTGCAAACCTGACTTTTGAGATGTTCCAGTTGTTTATTACTCAGTAGATCTTGCTTACTGTAGTGTAGTGGATCTATCCATTTTCCCTCCTGTGCCTTGTCCTTTATAGTGTGTATCTCTTCAGCCACACAGCAGACCCCTGGCCCTATCCTTTGCATAATAAGTACCTTAGGGTGATAAATTCCATTTTCCTTTTGGTTTGTTCCTCCCAACTGTCCATACTCAGTTTATTGTTCACTCTATTTATTCTGCTTTATTCCATAAAGTTTTATCCTTTAACTGTCCCTCCCTGAAGCAACTCTCTTTAGGCAAAAGAGAGAACAGCATAGACTTTGTCATGCAGCTTAATGGAGTATATGGCAGCATTGGGGGTGTGGGGGGAGGGTGTACTTTAAAAGCAGGGCAGCTCCAGTCCAGAGACCTGAATTGACCTCTGCAATGCACTAGTAAGCATCAGTAGACAAAGCAGGAATGTTCTCCCTCATGGGATGGAAATATATTCTCCTCACATATGCCAACAGGCCTACTACATAATTTCATTGGCATTACTAGAGTTAAATTCGTTGGAGAGATGTATAAAATGATTTTTCCATGAAATGCTGGCAAAAATCAAGCTTTGGTGTGTGTGTGTGGTTACCCAGGTGTAGTGTGTTGCATATGTAAGAAGAATGTAAAATGGATGTGCAGCACAAGATAGCGAATACAGGAGAATATGAGCTCACATTGATGGGAGCAGTGCTGCCAAGTTACAGGAGTGAATACCTAAGCACATAAGTTGCATACTTTTAAGTCTGTCTGCTCAGACTCACTCATGCCATTGTCCTGACCTATTCTACCCTATGCACTTCCAAGTAAGGGATCACAGGGAATTTACTAAGCCCTGATGACCTAGATGTGTCAAAAATATCACACCCCTACCCAACATAAAGCTAAGTCAACAACCTTCCCAGTGTAGATGTAACTATGCCAACAGAGAAATGCTTTCATTGGCATAGCTAATGTCTTCTGGGGAGGCAGTATTACCATCCTGGCTAAACTCCTTCTGTTGGTTTATGCTGTGTCTCCACTAGTGGGCTCTACCAGCATAGCTATGCCAGCACAGGCTCTGTACTGTAGACACGGCTAACACTTACTGCAGAGAACTATGTCTTTGCCTAATGTTTCTTGTGTCTCACATTAACACTGGAACACTCTACTGTGCAATGTGCAAAATTTTTCAGGTTCAAGGTTCAATGCTTCTGTGGTTCCGCCTACTACCTAGTATGGTAATATTTTGTAGTGTTCTAACTTGTAACAATATGTATGAGATGAGCAATTTAGGGTTATATGAATAATAAATTATTCAGCACAATGAGTTAGCCATATAACTTCTATTAACATTGCAAGGGATGCTATGCTTAGTTTCCGTACAGTCTTCTGTAAACATAATCTCAAATGACAGATTTCCAGCTGCCATTGAAATTTACACACTGGAATGTTTGATTCCCTGATTCCCCAAGGGGCTTGTTCCATTTGATACTAAGCTACCACCATAATCATAACCTGTTAATTGAGATGATTATTATTATTATCATTATTATTGCTTTAGGTAATTCTAGGAATTCTACTTCCTCCTTCAATTCTCAGCTTGGAGTTCAAGAACAAAGATGACATGCCTTACATGTCTCAGGCCCATGAAATCCATCTACAAGAGAAGGAGCCAGAGGAACCAGAAAAACCTGTAAAGGAAAAGGAAGAGGAGGACATGGAACTCACAGTAAGGGCAAATAATACAAAAGCCAGCCTAAGTTCTATCAATTTACTATTCCGACCTCTACAGGAACTGCAGACTAGAATGTCCAAGTTTAGTGGATAAATGCCTCCAAAAATCCTCTTTCCTCGGTGGGACTCAATACTTGCGTTGCAATGCTGAATCGCCATATTTGCCTCTTTGAGTCCTGACGTTGCCTCAGTGCATGACAATACTGCCTCATCACATTGTGATGTGACGTCATGTATTGACCAACAGCAACGTGGCATTGTCTGAACTAAATGTAACAGACTTGCAGGATTCAGAACACAGCCAAGAACGTTAAGACGAGTAGCCTGGATGAGATTGAGCACTAGTCTTTCATGTGTTCAGAAGGCAGGGAGAATGGAAGTTCCCAAAGCTTGGATGGGGACTGGAGGTTTTTTCCTTTTATCTGTCCTCGTTTAGCAGAAATTAGTATACTGGTATATCTACTGCTAAGATATGGAAATCTGTCTAATCAGAATTTCACCTCTTTTGAGTCCCTCACTCAATGCTTTCCCACATTGGTGATTACTTACTAGTACACATGTGGAAGTACTTAGAAAGGATTGCACAATCTAGCCCTGGATAATAACAAGAGCTCGGTGGGAGGGGGTTACATTTGATTGTGTTCTTCTGTTTTTTTATAATAAATATTTTATTTGCTTAATTTAAAATGTTAGAATTGCACAGTGTAACCCTGAATGAATAATTCATACCACAAAATGACTCGAACCATTGAAATTCTGATTAGACAAATCTCCACAGTTCCTTGTTTGTATCAAGCTTCATGGGTATTTTTTATTTGGCCAAGGTAGGGGAAAAATTGCAAATCCAATCATCAGAGAGCTTTGAAGGGCTTTAACTCCACCCTGGTCCTCCAGGGCCAAGATGCAACCAAGACACATCAGTAAAAAAGAAAAGGGTTCTTTCTGGTTAATTTTTTTTAAAAAACAGCCTATTTCCCACAGGCAAACAGCAGGCGCTGCCCCCAGGACCCCATCTGCAGGCAGGCAGAAGGACCTGCCTACAGGACCCAATATGCAGGCAAGCGGAAGAACCGGTCCACAAGACCTGCCTACAGGACCTATTTGCAGGCAAGAACCTGGCCATTGGAAAAGACCAGATGCCAGCGTAGCACTTGATGGGCTGTTTTCCACTCATTAGCTACTAATTACAATTCATTACTGCTGGCTTCTGCTCAATTCATGAAGTACTTATTCAAATCCAATAAGTGCTTTACACAGTGCCATGTTTATGGCATTGGGTAAAATATGGCAATGAGGTAAATACCATGATCTCTCTGTGAACATTCTGGCTCTCTGTTTCTTGTCTCCAATACTCATTTCCCTTTAAAAACTTTCTGATTACCACTACAAAAGCACTATACTCTGAATGATATGTTCTTGTCTGCAGACCTTAGGATTTAAGCTTTCCTTCCTCTCTCCTCTCAGCCTTTTGACAGTCCTATGGCTCTCCCCTTTTACTGACCCTGCCCCGTACTCCCTGATATGCAGCACGCACACCACTGATAACCCAATTCAGGGAGAATGAATTGACTATAGGTTTCTCTACAAAAAGCAGGAGCAGCGGGACCCAGCTGATCCCATGGAGTCCAGCAGCTCTTGTAATATGATCTTGGGCCCTCTGCTGCTGAATTCAAATGTTTTTTATATGTCCTTGAGTTGTGAGCTATAGAACACCCAACTAATTAATTTTGAAAGCTGCTGGGACCCACAGTGGAGATGTAGGAGATTTGCAGAGACTGGGACCTTTCTGGATAGTTTCAGAAGCAAGACAGCATCCCTGTCAGGAGGCTGTTATATCTAGTCCTTTCCCAGGCTTCACAACAAGTGACATTTTCTAATTATGAAAAATAGTCTGGTTTAAATTTTGGGTAAAAGTTATGCATTGGTTCTTATTTTATCTGAACTGCTTCACCCTTGGGACAGGGGGACCCCAGAAGGATTACTCAAAAAGCTCTTTCATGAAGACCTTTTTTTGGTCACACTTGATATTTAGGGTACATTTTAAACCGTCCATGAGAGTAATAAATTATTAACAGATGTTTTCATAAACGGTTAATCAATTGTTATAGAGTCCAACAAGTTGCTTATAACCATAACTTGTAACCATCTACAACACCATCTATGGTCTTATCACTGTCCACAACACACACCGCTCAGGTCTACAGAATGCTTATAATGTCTATTAGTTCTTTATAAGTGTATCTTGAATATAAAGTTGCCCTCCTTTTTTTAAATGGCTAGTAGTACAACTCTGTGAATTGATTATTACAGAATAGAGTGTGTTCTATGTTTTCTGTGCTGCCCCAGAGGACAGGGGGGATTTTATCACTACCCTGTGATGTACAAAAAGGATTGTGTTACCGCCATGGCTTACACTTATGCAAAGTGGGTGTAAATCGCTACCATTCTGATCTGATAGCATTTTCCATCCAATCTGCACTTGTTCTGCGCAGGAGTAAATGACCACACAAGGTGCAAAAGCAGGGAAATAAAGCCAGTGTGTATGACTCAGCATGTTTGTATGTGTTTACACTGCTTTTTAACAGTTTTTTGTTTGGTAGTACCCAGAGGGACAGTTATATCAGGAGAGGGAAATTGAGGGCTTGTGTACATCCTGTGGCAGTGCACAATACAGGAGTGTGATTTCTAATGTGTTGCACCCTGCTGGTGCACACTAAAGGTTCCCTAGTGTGCTTTAATGTAGTGTCATTTGAAACAGTATTTCATTAGGGAACCTTCAGTATGCACCAGTAGGGTCCATACAGACCAATTAATGCACAACACATTGCTGTGCCTAAGAAATCACACCCTCATAATGTCCATTACCCTATCCAATAGACAAGCCCCTAAGTTATCATCCATAGTACATGTCACTAGAATGCTGAATTTATACGTTGTAAATTACTTGTTATTTATTTTTGCTTTTTAAATTTCTAACAGGTGCATGGGAATGCCAGGCACAAATCCCATTAACACTTTGGTGATAGGCAACAGGATTTCCTGATATAACATGCTCACAAGAATGCACTTGCTAGAGCCCCTCTTTCATCATTGCAACCCCAGCACAAAAAGGGTTAACAAGTCATAGGATTTGTGCATGGAACTTTCACTCGCTAATCCTTAATACTTAAATTTGAAGAATTACTGCATGGGGGGAGAAGTGGCAGGAGACTAAAATCTACAGGAGTCTAACTCTTCCACGGACAGTCTTATTTCTGGGAGCGACATACCACATCACAGTCATTTGTTCAGTATTTTCTTTATTTAGTTCTAATTTTCCACATCAAATAAAGAATCTGCCTTTCTACAAGTAGTAAGAGTGCAAATAAAAGAAACATGTTTGGGCTTAGGACATTCCCCTTTTCAAAGAAAATCTCAAGTAGGTTAGTTTTTTGGATGTGAAATGATTCAGGCTTTTCCTGGAACTAAAAAAAAAAAAAATACAGACTGAAACCCTAAAGCTAAAAAGTTTTGAAAGTTAGCTTCTCCATGGGGTCAGCGCTGCAGTGGTACAGATGAGAGCTGTGAGATAGCAGGGCGGTTTTGCCTGTTTTTTTTCTTGCTCATGATAAAGACCAAGTGAACTGGGGAAAATGAGCACAGTTGTCCAGGAAAGGTTGGCAAAAAAATGGTTGCCTCTTTGTGCCAGGAAACACTGAATGGTTGTCTGTGAGGGAAATTCTTTTCCCACAACCCCTGGACACATTTCTGTGTCTATCCTCCCTGCTGTCAGCAACTCTTAATCTGACTTGAGTAAACTGCTGTTATTGGCAAGCAATAGGAGCAGCTGAAAATGCTAAAGAGGGGTCACTGAGCTGAACTTAACACCTTTGCCCTGGCCAGGCCTTAATTCACCCCCACTCATACACTTCTGCTCGCTCCCCATGACTCAGTTCAGGGTGAATATATAGGCTTGCTCACATTGCTAAGCACTATGGATGAAATTCGCCCCGGTGCAGAGAACCAGCACAAGGGATATGCACCACTTAAGTCCCCAAATTATGGCTTTTACATGAGACATAAGTAGTGCATTACCCCATGCTGGTTTCTTGTACAAAGATGAATTTCACCCTAATTGCAGAACGTTTCTGCACACTGTGGAAACCTCTCTGTACAGCTGCTGAGCAAGCACTAAGGGTAAGTCTTACGCTGCATTTTGGAGCGAACCTCATAGGCCAAGTCAAAAGATGGGCTGACGGGGATCACACTAGTGTGCTAAAAATAGCTGTATAGGCAGAGCTTTGGACTTTCAGCTTAGGCTGGAGCTTGGGCTTTGAAGCTTACCCCTCCCATTAAACTCCTGCTCAAGCCACAGCTTCAAAGTCCTGTCTGCACAGTTATTTTTAGAGTGCTAGTGCAAGCCCACTGGCTCATCACTGACCATTTTTTAAATCAAGATTGCATGTTTTTCTATACGATCTGCTCTAGGAAGAACTTCCCCAAAACGATATGTATGGTCTGTGTCATACAGACGTCAGACTAGATAATCATAACGATCTCTTCTGGCCTTAAAATCTATAAGTCTCTTGACCTAACCTGGGGGGCTTGCTCCAAAATGCTGTGTAGACATATGGCCAGCACTAGTGCTTTGGCTCTGCTTATTTCTTTCAACAATGTTCAGCAGATGCTGCAGAATTGAGCACATAAAGCTGCAGTTAGTATAGATCAGGGTCTAGAAAACTTGTGTTCTCAGTGTTCAGAAAAAGGAACTATTGAGCATATGCAGAAGCTGGTTTTTACATGCTTACATCTCGGGGGTTTTTAGCTATTTTTGTCTGAGAAACAATGAAAGCATCCATTCCAACCAAGCACCGTTATCACATGGTCATCATTTCCCTCTGTATTGTGGAGATGGTTGTGTGTGTATGCGCGCACGCTTGCATGTAGATGGATATTCAGTGAGCTATGTTCCATTTTTCCTCACCAGTTTGTAGATACTAAAGTTTGTAAATAGCATGTGCATTTCACTAAAGATGAGTTCTGAAAAGCCGAAGCTCGTATTTAGTGGGACCAAAATTCCTGTTATAAAACAAATGTACAGTATATACTGCTACTACTAAAAAACATATTTTAATTTGTAAGTGCACAAGTCAAATGTTTCTTGTTGCCGAAACAACTCTAAACATAATTACAGTGAAATAAAGCCACATGCCTAAAAAAATCCCAGAACCCTGCTCACAAAATCCCCATGTCCTACTCAATAATGTACATGTAGCACACAACATAAAACTGCAGGCCAAAGGGAAAGCAAGTAATGAGGATCCCGCAGATATACTGCACTGTACATGTTGCCTTGAAGTCAGGACTACCCTGATTGACTCATGGCAAACCACAGGCAAAGTTTTACATTAGAAAATGAGATGCCATTTACACCAAACAGTTTCAGTGTTGTCTCACTGCTTCTCCTACCTTCTTCTTCCCCTCAGAAATAGACACGTTTGTTCACATTCATTGCTTGCAACAGCACAGTGCAAACTGTCCATTGACTCAGGCTCTTTCTATAATATTTTTAATGGGAAGGCTTTTCAGATTTGTTAATACCATCATGAAATTAACATCCTGGGACATTAGGCTAAGCCTAATCCCTAGCAGTTTTAAAGCTATTCCCCATCTGCAATGTGGGGGAGGGTGGCTCTGTGGTGGATGGTTATTTTGAAATGACTGTAACATGTTTAACCCCAGCATCATTATCCACAAGAAAACAAGAATAGCTAGGCAATAAAGCAGCAATAGTGAAATAAGAAATGAACCTAAAGCAAGGTACTGAACGGGATTTATCACATTGACTGCTGGGGGAGTACAGGACCATTCAGAGTCACGTTTATGAAACTGTGAAGGGTTTGGAATCTGTTAAACAGTCACCCGCCCTGAAACACTGCCCAGTGCCTTAGTTAAATCTGCCAAAGCCCTTTTTCACCTCTCCCTCAGAACTCTTGAGCACAAGCAGGCAACAGAGCTAGAAGCCCCCAGGATAGGCCCTGCAGATTTGTGTAGCACCAGATATCAGTTTTCCCTATAAACACTCAGGAGGCAGAGGGAAGTTAGCAGACAAATGATTTTCTCAGGCAGGAAGTTGTTCAGAGCATCTCAAATCACATGCAGAAAACCATCCTCTCTCATGACCTGGGAAATAACTCTGTCCCTATGTCCCTCGGCAAGTTGCCTTTTGTAATGGGAAGGGTTAACAGTCTCTGTTAGTATTATTACATTCAATGAATGCTGCAGATAGAGTCTGCAAGGAGTGAGTGAGTCTGCTTAGCTAAAGTGAATCCTGCTACCATTTTCCTTTGTTCATTAACCACTTCCTCCTTTTATTCTGCTACTATGTCTCACCCAAACTTCTTGTGACTTATTTTTTGAGTCTAAGTTGGATGCCCTGTGGTAATATTTAATACCAGTTGTTTTAAACACATTTGGTAATGCTTGTAGCGTCTGGGATAGACACAGTGAGCTAATGGATAAATAACTCTTCTCAGATGGAGTGCAGTTTTAAGAGGGAGAGAAAAGACTCAGCTTCTACTCTGTCCTTGAGTCTTAGATCTTTGTTCTTTTTCTATAGAGACTTACTGTTAGCAGGTACTCAGTCAAATACAAGAAACTGAGCAACCACATGGCAAACAGCAAAAACAGTGAGAAAACTAACATGAATCAAATAAAGTGTAAACACTACAAATGGCAGCAAAAACTTAGATACCTTAACAATAAGTACCCTATAAATATCTAGACAGACAGAAATAAATACACAGCTTCATGCCTTGATTGAACTGTTACAGTTTATTCTTTAATAAGGCCAAAAAATATAGGAAAGTCTTCCCAGAAGATATTGCAAGGTACAGTGCCTGCCCTTAAGAACTTGCATTCTCAATTATAGATACGACGCCATAATGTGGGGTGTCAAACAGTCTGAACAGTATGGGAAGAAAAAGGAGTAGGGTTGTCGATTTAATAGCAGTTAACTTGCGATTACTCAAAAAAATTAATGGCAATTAAAAAAATTAATTGTGATTAATCACAGTTTTAATCACACTGTTAAACAATAGAATACCAATTGAAATTTATTAAATATTTTGGATGTTTTTTCCACATTTTCAGATATATTGATTTCAAGTACAACACAGAATACAAAGTGTATAGTACTCTATGCTATTTTATTACAAATATTTGCACTGAAAATTGATAAACAAAAGAAATAGTAGTTTTGAATTCACCTCATACAAGTACCATAGAGCAATCTCTTTATCATGAAAGCACAACTTACAAATGTAGATTTTTTTGTTACATAACTGCACTCAAAAACAAAACAATGTAAAACTTTAGAGCCTACAAGTCCACTGAGTCCTACTTCTTGTTCAACCAATCGCTAAAATATCAACAAACTTGTTTGTCTGTATTTACGGGAGATACTGCTGCCCACTTCTTATTTACAGGGTTACCTGAAAGTGAGAACAGACGTTCACACTGCACTTTTGTAGCCATCATTGCAAGGTATTTATGTGCCAAATATGCTAAATATTCATATGCCCCTTCATGCTTTGGCCACCATTTCAGAGACCATGCTTCCATGCTGATGATGCTTGTTTAAAAAAAATGCATTAATTAAATTTGTGACTGAACTCCTTGGAGAGAATTGTGTGTTTCCTGCTCTGTTTTTAACCCGCATTCTGCCATATATTTCATGTTATAGCAGTCTCAGATGATAACCCAGCATGTTGTTTGTTTTAAGAACACTTTTTCACTGCAGATTTGACAAAACGCAAAGAAGGTACCAATGTGAGATTTCAAAAAGAAAGCTACAGCACTCAACCCAAGATTTAAGAAGTGTCTTCCAAAGTCTGATTGGAAGGGGTAAGGAGTATGCTTTCAGAAGTCTTAAAAGAGCAACACTCTGATGCAGAAACTACAGAACCCAAACCACCAAAAAAGAAAATCAACCTTCTGCTGTTCGCATCTGACTCAGATGATGAAAATGGACATGCGTTAGTCTGCACTGCTTTGGATCGTTATCGAGCAGAACCCATCATTAGCATGGATACATGTCCTCTGGAATGGTGATTGAAGCATGAAGGGACATATGAAGCATTAATGCATCTGGAATGTAAATACCTTGCAACTCCGGCTAAAATAGTGCCATGCGAATGCCTGTTCTCACTTTCAGGTGACATTGTAAACAATAAGAGGGCAGCATTATCTCCTGCAAATGTAAACAAACTTGTTTGTTTGAGCGATTGGTTGAGCAAGAAATAGGACTGAGTGGACTTGTAGGCACTAAAGTTTTATGTATAAAAATAACTGGATTCAAAAGTAAAACAACGTAATTCTACATTTGTAAGTTCAACTTTCATGATAAGAGATTGCACAGCAGTACTAGTATTAAGTGAATTGAAAAATACTTTATTTTTACAGTACAAATATTTATAATAAAAAATAAATATAAAGTTAGTACTATGTATTTCATATTCTATGTTGTAATTGAAATCAATATATTTGAAAATGTGGAAAACATCCAAAAATATTTATATAAATAGTATTCTATTATTGTTTAACTGTGCGATTCATTACGATTAATTCTTTTTACTTGCTTGACAGCCCTAGGAAGGACAAAGGTGTTACAGCAATATAATAATCTAGTTATTCAGAGAAATAGATTATAAGAACACACACACACACACACACACACGAGATTGTAATGTTTATTTTTAAATACTTAGGAATTGCTTAGCTATTATGGTGGTGGGCCATAGCGCATTTCCAGCAAGGCACTTTTAAGCATATAAATAATCCAGCTGACGTCAACTAATTACGTACACAATTAAATGTCTTGCTGAATCAGGACACAGGAAGGAAGGACGGTGTCATTAAAGTACAAATGCTGGATTGGGAGAAAACATCTCTGCCATGACATCCTGTGTGACTTTGGACAAGTCACTTGACCTCTCTGTGTCTTAGTTTCCTCCTTTGTAAAATGGGGATAATAGCAATACTTGCAAGCGTGTTTTGAGGCTGTATTAATTCATGTTTAAAATGCTTCGAAATCTTCAGAAGGAAAGTGCTATAGAAACGTTAACTGAAAGCATCCAGGCAGCACCAGCCCACTTAAGCCCCAGCCCACCTAAGACAATAGTATCAAAATACTTGACTTGCAGTTGTCACCATATGGAGAAGTATCAAAATCTGTGCCTGTCACAAGAAATGTAAGAGTGGAAACTTGCTCGCAGCATGAAAACTCTCATAAAATGCCAGCTACTCTGAGTCTCCTATTCAGAGAGGAGTGAAAACAAAAGAGCTATTCTACAGTCAGTATTACAAATACAAGAGGACACTTCTCTCTTTTTTTGGCCTTATTTCTTTAAGGAAAACAATGTCATTCTTCAGAGGTTATAAAATCATTTAAGATTCAGTGAGTAATATTTATTGTAATCATTCTCTCTCTCTAAGGTTGAGCATGAATTTCAGACTAGCTCTACATGTAGACAACAACCGTTGTTGTTTAGTCACCATTGGTATTGTATTTATTGATGTCTTATGTATTTATTTTTAAAACACGTAGCAGCAGATCCTCTGCTGGTGTAAATTGTAATAGCGCCAATGAAATCAAGTCATTGAAGTCAATGGAGCTGTGGCAATTTACACTATGTGGTAGATCCTCAGCTAAAGTGTGTTCAGCATTCTGGAAAATAACCCTGGAAGAAGATGCAATCCCTGTAGCAAGGAGCTTACAGTCTAAAGCCTCATTCCTGCAGTGGACTTCAGTGGGCAGGCCTCTGCATCCATATGGAGATCACTGCAGGATTGTGGCCTAAGTAAGATACAGCAATCAAAATGAACAACAGCCAGGTTCGTTATTTCTTATTCAGTAACCTTCAACACCCGCTTTCCTCCTCCTTGTGTTTCGCTTCCAGTATCAACCCTCTGATCATTTTCCTATAACAACTTCTATTCTAACCTTCTCTGCTTTGCACATAACTACATAATAGAAAATGACTGTCAATATAGCAAAAAGCAGAAATGTCTCCCACATCTTATTCTTGTCTCAGAACCAACATGTGAATGGAGCTCAGTAGTCACATTGGTATTGACAGTTCTGCTGAAGTGTGTGGCTCCTTCAGCTTACGAGGGAACAATTGGTATTATCTGAACTGGAGCTTCACATCTAAAAGAGGTTGTTTGCAAACAAAGTAGTTCGAATCCTGCAGCTACATGGGCCCAAGAGGGATGGGTCATCTGATCCGATCCTCGTGTTAAGATGAAGATATCAGAGAATCAATTAATGTGGCTCCTTTTCACACTTTCAAAAATAGCAATCCCTCCTGTGGGATCCAATTAAGGTGTAGTTCGTAGTTCACAAGGAAATAACTCCCTTTCTTGTTACAGGCAATGTTGGGCCGAGGGAATGGAGAATCATCAAGAAAGAAGGAGGAGGAAGAAGTTCATAGCAGACACAGACTGATCCCTCTAGGAAGAAAGATATACGAGTTCTACAATGCACCCATAGTTAAGTTTTGGTTCTACACGGTAAGCTATCTTCCTCATAATAAGTCAGTGTCACTCTGTTGTCCATGTATCTGTCTGTACTGGCATGAATTTTCAGAGGACCTCCATTAATACATTCACAAATGCCATTTGGGGAAGCAGACTGGCATTTGCAAATCCAACCACAGTATTTGCATATACAAATGGTGATTTACGTGGACAAATGGGTGAGCCTGTAAATGTTGAGACATATTTTTAGAAACAGCTGTCTCTAAGTACTATAATAATAGAGCCAAATTCTGAAGTCCACCATCAAGTAGTACTCCCATTGAATTTGTTGTTGGACTCAGTGGGAGCTTTGCCTGAGTAAGGACTCCATAACTGGGTCATAAATAAAGTAGGTATCAGCTACTACAGCAGTGTACTTTCTTAGATCATTCTTGTTTTGTTTGGCTAATTTTCATGATCTACCTTCTGCTGAACCCAACCCCAATTTCAGCAAATCACAAAAAAGAACTCCCTGTTTCGGGAGATGATCTGAAAAAAAAAACATGCTTTCCTGCTGAGACCTTAATGATACATATATAAGCAACACAAACAGCTCGCGGTCAGCAGAGATCAAACCATGGTAAGGAGCATATGCTAGTAACTTACTCCAAGCTGGCAAGTGTCATCCAACAAGATACTATTGAACTGTAGCTAATAAATGTTAATCAAGCTGATGAATCTAAAAACTGCTCATCAGCAGTCCAGTATCATTATGAGTATCAATATGCATTATTCCTACCAAGAAAATTCTTTCCACTGTAAGCAAAATGAGTGTCCTGGCTTGCACTACTATTTCAATCCTGAAATGGAAGAGGGAGATCAATACTAGATTTTCATTTAGACCTGTTCCTACTATTTTAAGTCCTGAGGAAGGTCAAGGTCATTTAATAATGGATCTTGGCTAGATTCATCTTCCAGAGCAAAGTAAGGCCATGGGGCCTGTCTGATTGGACTTGAATGAGAAATGCTGCAAAATGAAAAAAAAGCAACTTCCAAGTAAGGGTTAGAATAGCTCTGAAATCAGTCTGACTCATTTTTAAAAAGAAGGATAGCCTAAAAACTATTCAAAAAAAATCCCCAAAATCTTTGTATCCAGGGTTCAACAAGCAGGGAAAGTGTCCATGTCAACTACAATTGTCAGTATGAATGGCATATAAAATCATTCCATTATTCTGTGCCCACGTCTAATACTGTCATTCTTAATGTATATTGGAGTGGGCTAAACTCAGCATCTTGTGACTGTTACTATTGAAATGGATGTTGTATTTTTACAACACTAATAGCCACTCATTCATTAAAGGGGCCCAATTCAACTTGGATTGGTGGGATTAGTTGCAAAGGACAGACAAGATCTATCTAATAGGTACATTTTAACTCAAAAAAGACATCAAGAGGTGAGATCAACTGGCTTTCAAAGACACTGTCCCTATGTTGTTTTGCATGGGGAATAGGCCCATCATACTTTGAAGCTGTTCTTTCAATTAGGTAGCAACATTTTCAGTCCAGCCGGTCCCACTCAAATTGGACGTCTGTTGACTCAAAAGGACTAGACCGCAGAATAGGTCAACCTGGCTCTCCCTTTCCTTCCAATATGTTGAGAAGATTAGATTGGTTCTCTAGAGCTAACCTGATCACCAAATACAGATCTGAAAGAAGGGATGAGTCCATTTTCTCCTCCTGTTGTAAGTAGAAGAGGTAGATGTTAGCTGTGCTCATAATTATGGTCAATTTAAAGAATTTGTCTAGGTGGTTTCCAAGCCAGTGACTGAAAATAAAGCCAGCACTCAGTACTGCAAGCCTTATGCTTTCACACACTTCAACAAATTGTTTGTGTGAACTAATTGAATAGAGCAGAACTATGGACCCATTCTGTTAGGTGCTGATCATTATCTACCACCACTGAAGTCACCACTATGTTGCTTCCAAAATACACAGTCCTACTATGTTGCTTCCTTTTGACCTTGTTACAGCATAGGCAATAGACTTAGAGACTTAGGCACAGTAAAAAGAAAGAGAATCCTACTTATTGAAATACAAACACTTGTAATAAGATTTCAGCGTTAACAGAATACACACCTAACTCTCTATGCCTGGCATTGAAGATGTTCTCTGAAGAGTTTGACCTAAAATATTCTGTGTCACTGAGCTGTTGCTCGAACAGTGAGGTACTCAGAGGGGAAAGAGAAGGGAACTGAGCACTGCAAAGTCTGACCAAAGTCAAATATCCCTGCCACAGAATTATTCCACAGTGACTCCATGTCAGTCGCCAAAGTTCCCTCACCAAAGGCTCTTAAGCAAAGTAAGCATTAATAGGATAGGAGGGAAGGTCTTCCCATGGATCAGTAATTGGTACAAAGACAGGAAACAAAGGGTAGGAATAAATGGTCAGTTTTCACATTGGAGAGTGGTATATTGCAGGTCCCCAAGAATCTCTGGGACTAGTGCTATTCAACATATTCATAAATGATCAGGAAAAAGAAGTATACAGTGAGGTGACAAGGTTTGCAGATGATACAAAATTACTCAAGATGGTTAAGTCCAAAGCAGACTAAAGAGTTACAAAACTGGGGATCTGGGCAACAAAATGAGAGATGAAATTCAATGTTGATAAATGCAAAATGATTGACATTGGAAAACCTAATTCCTTACAATACATACAAAATGATAGGATCTAAATTAGCTGTTGCCATTCAAGAGATTGTGGAATCATAGTTCTCTGAAAACATCTGCTCAATGTGCAGCAGCAGTCAAAAATGCTCACAATGTTAAGAACCATTAGGGAAGGGATAGGTAATAAGACAGAAAATATCATAATTAAACTATATAAATCCATGATATGCCCACACCTTGAATTCTGCATGTAGTTCTGGTTGTCCCATCTCAAAAAGATATATGAGAAGTAGAAAAAGTACAGTGAAGGGCAACAAAAATGATTAGTGGTATGGAGCAGCCTCCCTGAGAAAAGATTAAAAAGACTGTGACTGGTCAGTTTAGGAAAGAGATGAGGAAGGGGCGATACAAGATAGAGATCTATAAAATCATGACGGGTGGAGAAAGGGAATAGGGAAGTGTTACTGATCCCCTTCACATAAGGTAAGAACCAGGGGTCACCATGAAATTAATAAGCAGCATGTTTAAAAATAAGAGAGGGAAGTACTTCTTCCCACAATACATAATCAACTTGTGGAAAGTATGGCCGGGGGTGCTGGGAAAGCCAAAAGTATAACTGGTTCAAAAAATAATTGGATAAGTTCTCGGGGGATAGGTCCACCAATGGCTGTTAGCCAAGATGGTCAGGGCACTACCCCAGGCTCTGGATGTCCTTATACCTCTGGCTGCCAGAAGCTGGGACTGATCTACCAGGGATCAATCAGTCGATAATTGCCCTGTTCTGTTTATTCCTTCTGAAACACCTGGCACCAGCCACTGTCAGAAGACAGGATACTGGGTTAGATGGACTGTTGGCTTAACCCAGTATAGCCATTCTTATGTTCATAGTTTCTCCTAGTTGGCTGATCAGGGGTGCTTCATTTATTTTATTTGTTTTTTATAAACGGCCTGTGTCCCAACATACTAAAAAAACAAACCACCATCTTTTTTTGACTCCCTGTAGATGATAGGGCAGATAGCAGAAATATGAAGGGAAAGGACCAGAGCAGTTGTGCTGTGAAGCTTGGAAAGAGGTGAGAATAGGTGGGTGAGCAACAGAAGCAGTTAGACCAGAGCAGTAAGCATATAGATGGTCAAGGTGGTAGAAACAGTATGTATGATGACCAGACTAGATGCAGTATTACTCTGAGTCAGGGCAGGTAGTAGTAGTCACAGTTCAGGATAACTCCACCTGTATTCCCCCCTGTTGTCCACCAAGAGCACCCATTCCAGGCTCCTAACTCCTCAGCTGTCACCTCTTTTGGGCACAGACCCATATCTCTCCCCCTCCTCAAGGGTTTTTCCAGGTTGCACAGTTCCTTGCCTACACTATGATATCCCCAGCAAGCCAGACTGCCTAAGAAACCAGTGTTTGTGCTTTGCTTTCTCCCCAGAGGCTATGCCCAGTGTATTGCCCACAGTCGTAAATTACCACACAGCTCTTTATAAGCAAGCACGTTTATGCCTAAGGTGAAAGCATTACAGAGGAGACATTAAAAAATTAAAATAATCCATGCACATGCTACAAAGCTTACCAGAGGGCACCAACTCCAACCTTAGGCTCTGGTAGATGTCACTCCTTCAAAACATGCAACTGGATTTTTCCTATGAGTATAAGCTCTTAACCGTCTCAGATTCAGAACCAGAACATCAGCTGGGTAGATCAGCCTCTTTCTTTAAACAGCTCAAGTCTTTGATCTCTAAATCCTGGAAACAAGTAACCAGCAGACAGTTAACCTCTCCTGGAGGATGTACCTTCAAAAGGCTGGGTTTTTGCATAACTGGAGGTGAGGAATTTCCATTAACCTCTCCCTAGGCATTTTCCAGGAAATCTACTTTGCATTTATTTCTCCAAAAAGTCTATTTTTGGCACAATTTCATTATATTCCTTTAAACTCCACACTTCATAGCACATCTTCCCCCTAGAGAGGTTACATATAATTCCGGCCCATAGTATTACATAAGACAATAAGGTTTTCCAAGAATGTTGCAGGAAATTACCATATCTCTCACAACATCAACTTGGATACAGGGGATCCAGATTAAAAGGGTTGTGCATTAAGGGAGAGACGGTCAGGGTAGGTCTGAGGTAGAGGAACTAGGTCAGAATGATTGTATGTGTGGACAAGAAATGTCAGGTGAGTAAAAAGCAATAGGTAGGAGAGAAATGGACTGGGTTGGAAATGTTCACAAAGGTGACTTAGGAAGTTTAGGTTTGATAGTGGCCTCCTGGAGAACCACAGAACCGTGACTGATCCCATCAGGCGTAGTGAAGATCCACGTGAGCTGTGTTAACAATGATGGGAGTGGTTATACTTGTGAAGCAGCAGTAGCAATGGAGAGGAAACGTCCAAGCATTTATTTTAGAGCTTCCACTTGGTATGCAGATTCAATTTGCATAGCTGCTGCTGATGTTCTGCTCTCTGTTTACAGATAGAAGATCTTTGCAAACTGAAATCAGCGTTTTAAAGTCACCTCAGAGGATCTTACTATGCTATATAAACATTAGTTAGTGGTTACTGATGTCAAAAGAAATTTTTGTTTCATTATAGTTGGCATATATCGGGTACCTGATGCTATTCAACTACATTGTGCTAGTGAAGATGGATCGTTGGCCTTCGACACAAGAATGGATAGTTATTGCCTATATTTTCACACTGGGAATAGAGAAGATGAGAGAGGTAACGTTATCCTGGACGAGCCGGAAACAGAAAAGAAACACAAATACTTTTCACATTTTTTTTTGTGTGTTTGAATTATGTTTCTCTGAGTATTTTGTTAGGTGGACTTACCACAAAGTTTCCTTTTTTCCAGAAAAGCAGAAGGGATGTTGAAATTTCTATTGCTACATTTCTCCATTTTACTGTTTTTAAAAGCAACAGTCTGTTCCACATTCCTACAACCTCCTTGGAACTTCCAAGTTCAGATTTCTACACAAAATCTAATGAAATTGTCAGAGGCTGAGTTTTCTTCTAACATAGCCCCACTTTTCATGGGATTTCTTAGGGCTCGTCACAATGTTCCTCATAGGCATGGTCACTGAAGTAGAATTTTGGGGCTTGTTGTTTACTTTTAGGTGTGTGTGGAGGGGTTAGAGAGAGGGTTCCAACCAGAGTCCCGCATCTAAATACCTCCAAACTGTCCAAAAGCTTGGCTCTGCATTCAATGTTTGCAGCTGTCCTGTGTCTCCATGATGTGCTGAACCAAGACTCTGGATCCAAACATCCTGAGTTCTGGGACCATTCAGATCCATAACCAAACACTGTGACCCATTTTTTGGGGGGTGGGAGGAGTCCTCCTTCTTTATGTGAATATTTGTTCACTAATTACATCAATTGATGACAGGCATCTCCCAAAAGATTTGAAAGCACTTAGAGGAAAAAAGATGAACATCCTTCATGAGTGCATTCAAAATTCTATAATTATATGAGAAGCAGAATTGTTTTGTCCTCTTCTGTCCCCTATCCCCCTGCAGCTATAGTTGTGCCCTTTTCACTTGGCCTAATAAAGGTTTATTTCTGTAGTGAGAGCACAGACCAAATTCAGCCCTGATGGGAGCAGGTGTATCTCCCATTGACTACATTTGTGCCCCTGGGCTGAATTTGATCTGCCATCCATGTTTGCATTGCCTCCAGCAAACCTATTTAAGTGCTTTTGAGGACTAGTGAAAATTCATCCTAAAACAGTTACTTAAAAGCACAATGCAGGTTCAAAAAATTTTGGCTTTAGTTTTAAATTAAATGAATAGAGAGTTACAACATGGTGGAATAGGACAGTGATTTTGTGGGCACACACCCCATCAATCAGCCACAAGGAGGCTCTGCAGCACTGATAACAAGTTGCAGAGAATTCAGTGGATGAAAACAAATGCTGTTAAATATTTTCTGTGAATATTTGTTCCATTTTTATAATCATTCACTTCAACTATGTGTGCACTTTCCACAAACATTTTAGGAAGACTGTTTATGGAAAAAGAGTTCTAAATGGAGGCTGGAGATTATTCACAGAAAACTAGACTACACTTTGTCTAAGAATTGTGCTCACCAGGTCAGGAAGCAAAAACAGACCATATGACTGTGCTCAAACGTACTCAAATTCCAAATGTAGAATACTCAAAACAAATTACTTGCAAACAAGCTAAAGGCAAGAAATTATTCATGGCAATTGTTTGGTGAATAGTTTCAAATGACAAACAAATTCAGGGAAATTGTAAACTCCTCACAGATGATTCTGCAAACAGAAAAGAAGCTAAATTCACAGAATATGTTATTATATACATTATTTTCCCAACTGTAGAACTCAGTATCCCAAAGCTATGTTCAAGTAGTAACATCAGTGTTTTGGATGAACTGCACAACCAAGGCCCTTGTGGTCATTAAAAACCGCTGGCTCTTTTATGTGTAGTTTGGGAACACTTTTCTTTAGTTTCTTTAAATGAGATTTTTTTTTTTTTATTAAACACCTTTCTACCTTTCTTCCTTTACCCTTTAGTTTGGATCATTCAGTTTGGGAAATGGAAAATGAACAGTGAATTTTTTGTCACTTATAGAGGATTTTAGAAAGATGTATTTGGTTTTGCTTTACAAATGAATAACTCTTGATTTTTTTTAAAAAAAGTACATTGTGAATATATCACAGATGGAGTTTGATTGGCTAGACTACAAGGTATCTAAAGATGAGTCAGAAGCATGTACGGTATTCATGAAGGATGTCATAGCAGGGACTTCATCAGATTTGCTTTTGGCCTTTATAAAATGTGAATGTTTGCCATGTGTTTTCTGTGGGGCTTAAAGTGAAGATAACATAGATCCCTTCTATTCTTCTTTCATTCCCTTCAGATATTGATGTCAGAACCTGGGAAGCTGTTACAGAAGGTAAAAGTGTGGCTCCAAGAGTACTGGAATGTTACAGACCTCATAGCCATTCTCCTGTTCTCTGTTGGAATGATACTTCGTCTGCAGGATCAGCCATTCAGGAGTGATGGGCGAGTCATATACTGTGTTAACATAATTTACTGGTATATACGTTTGTTAGACATCTTCGGCGTGAACAAGTATTTGGGACCATATGTTATGATGATTGGGAAAATGGTAAGATAAGTTTCCTCATTCTTTCCATACTTCCTTAGCATTTGCTTGATTTTATTTGTTTGGGTTGGCGGAATTAAATCAGTAGTATTTTCCTATGATCCTAGCAATCAGTGCCTTTATATTATGTCAGCATCATGGCAAACCCACATCCTCCATATTGGCCTCATATGTAAGAGATCAGCATCTAGCTCTTCTCCAGGCTTCTACAGATTTTTATACGGCAATCTTATATTTTGTGTGGCAACCTCAGAAACCCCCTTTCAACAGCAAAGTTATCTCTCTAGTTTCTGTGCCTCAGTTTACCCATGTATAAAGTGAGGGATAATAATTCTCACCTACCTTGAAGACATGCTTTGAGGTCTATTTAATTAACTAATATTTTTGGAAATGCTTTCAGATCCTTACAAGGAGGATGGTATAATAAGAGTGGTGTGTTCATATATTGTTAATATTTATTATAATAGTGGTCTTGCTATAGTTTGCTGCCCCATAGCCTCATTTCCTTTTGTCTCCCATCCCATGGGCATCTTGCTGACTAAAGGCCTCCTTAGTTCTTGCCCAACTGCTCCTTTGACATACTACCTCTCACTTTCTTCTACTACGATCATTTCCTGTCTTCCCCATCTTAGACCTCAGATCTGTGTTACCTTGATTTTCTTCTGTTCCTTCCTGGTGACGTCCCCAGTTGCTTCTTCAGAACTTTGTCAGGGTCACGTCACATTTTATCTCTGGGGTAGCATCAAAAGGAACCCTCCATGTGAGAGCTGAAAATCCATTCACGTGACCACAGCAGCTAGAGTTGCCAACTTTCTGACCGAACAAAACTGAACACCCTTGCCCTGCCCCTTCTGCGAGGCCCTACCCCACTCCCTCCTTCCCTCCATCGCTCGCTCTCCCCCACCCTCCCTCACTCACTCATTTTTACCAGGCTGGGGAGGGTCCCTTTTTGACCAGGTGTTCGGTTGAAAACTGGACACCTGGCGACCCTAGCGTCTGTAATTGAGTCACATTGCATGTCCATATTAGGGCATTAATGTTAACATGTTATATCTAATACAACACATTCAAATGTACTGAGTTAGAAATGCTGTAAGATCCACAGCTTTGAATTTCCCCCCTTATGTTGGTTTAAAATTTCAGCTGTAACATTGCATTAATGTTGGATATTTTGCATCTAAAGCCAGATTCTCAAAAGACAGAAAGTCAAGTCCACATACTAAAAGGCACCTTCAGTAGGAGTCCATGTAAAATAACTGCATGTAAATGCCCATGCACACTGTATGAGTATGGATATGACTAACGAGCCTCTTAAGTGCACATATATCGGATTTACATGTTCATGTTTTGTGTAGACTTAGGCTTCCATTTTTCAAAATTAGGCCCCGTCATGTGTTCCAAATGTTTAGACTGTATGTTTAAAAGTCCATATTAAAATATCACTGACACATAGCAGAGATGTGCCAATTGAATATTAAATTTACCAGATAACACAAATGTTAATATTGCCTGATTAATAAGAGGGCAATACTCAGTAAACCTAATAGCATCCACATTATGGTTCAGAAGTAGTCTTTTGCCTATTGAATCTGCCATGGAGAACACTTTATACTTTCAGCAGCAGACCCAGTCTGTAAAGTACAGTAAAGCATCCCTCTCTCCTTGTACCAGTGGGGACGGGGACAATACCTGCTCTCTCCTCTGTTCAGCTAAGAGTTAGACTCACTTCTGGGCCTTGGATTAGGGGAAGCATATAGAACCCTACACTTCAAGGCAATGAGTGCCAGAGACCCCTAGACTTAGGATACACCAGTGCAAAATACTGGCTCTCTTCCTGCCAGAGTCACCAAAATAACCAGTTCACCCTCTTCTTAGTGTGTTACCGTCCTAGGGTCCGAACTGATAGCAAAGAACGGAAGGGAAAGACACATTTTAAGGAGAAAAGAAAGACAATAGAAACTGTTGAAAAGTATTTTTTCCCGCAGAAAGGCCTTAGAGAGTCTATGGATTCCTTCAGGGGAGCCAAGGGAACCGTGATTACAGGACAGTGAATAAAGAGACCTCCCAGAACTGCAAAGTCCAAATAGAAAACGCGCAAGATTGCTGCTGCTGCTGCAGATTACTGAAAGGAGAAAACAGGCTTCCAGACAGAGAGGAGAGAGGAAAAGATCAGACAGAAACCATTGCAATAGCTCCTGCCCCATCTCAGTCTAGTTTGTCCCAGATTGTAATTCCTCTTTGTGATGATCCGTACCAGCATTGCAGCTCAAATTGCCTGTCTCATATAAAACTACAACAGAATGTCAAAACAGCCATGTATTCCTCTGTTTGTCACTGTTACCCTATACAGCCACATTTTTTTACCCATCTGCTCAGCAAAGGCAGCTTGGAGACCAATTTGCTACTGGACAGATTGTCAGACCTCTACAAGCTGAGGGACTGGCAGTCAGCGTTATGATGAATTGACGTTAAGGTCATTGAATCCAATTCAGCAGTGACATAAATGGTAGTGTGTGTTGCACCTTGGGGGTAGTAGGACCTGCAAATGTGTATAAGTAGCAAAATAATGTAATTTGCACTTCTGGGATATCCCTGCATGTGTACAAGAAGTGTAACCTCTCACTGCTTTGGAATTCTGTGGGGCCAGATGCATCCCTGCCATAAATGGGTTCGACACCCATTGCAAGCATTGGGAGTTGTGCCCACGTAACCCTTGGAGCACTGGGGAAGGCATAAGTTAAAGTAGGGAGACTGCTTTATCTTACGCCCTTCTGCCATTTGATTTTTATACTTTATCCCTGTTTCCATGCAGTCAGCACTTTTGACATACCCATTTTGCCCATACAGTGAATGCCCAATTGGTACAAGTTGCACAAATTTGCCATCACACCCGTTTTCTGGCCATCTTATACCCAGTGTCTAACTAACAGCCCTGTTCTTATCACTCATATACTTAGGTGCAGTTGCTTGCTCCAGGCTGTATTTGGGTCACCCAGACTACATTTTTGTTTAAATCACGTTTCATTTTTTTTCTGTAGGTTCTATCTGATCTCCTCTTTCATTTCATGTGCCTGGGGAGTACATAAGTAAAACGTGTAAAGGATCTACTTGATTAAATGTATTTCTACCAAGCAAGCCTTATCACAGCTATTGTATTCTCCAAAAGGCCCCTTTTTAGTATAAACTGTACCATCATCCTATTTATATTTATGTGGAATTTTAAATCATAGCAAGGTTTTCTCTTCAGACAAGGGGCAAGTCTTTCTGACCTTACTCCCTCAAGTATTTCATTAATTTCAATGTGTCAGAGGAAGGCAAATTACTCTCTCTTCAGCTGTGTCTGTACAGAACCAAGCACAATGAGGCACCAATTGTCACAAGGGCCTTTAGGTGCTGCCAGAGGATTAATGATGATAAGTGTTACCCCTGGATTAATTAAAAACAGTGCATAAAATTGTGCAGGCTGAAATTAAATCAGGAATGAGAGGGAGGCACTAGAGGTATAAAACAAAGAGGATGGTGCCTTTGAAATGGCTGGATTTGCCATTACCTTCTTATTTTAGTGACTGACTGTGTACATTTTTTAAATCTACTTTTTTATTTTAAAATAATGATATAATTCTGTACTTTTCACTTGCAGGTAGGATTAAATGTCTCTGACATGGTGTCATGAGATTAAGAGGTGTATCAGACATTTTTCCATATACAAACATCCAAACTGTATTTAATTTGTCAGCAAGTTAGAAATTGCTGTGGGGCTAAACATTTCTATATTTATAAATCTATTAAATAAATATATTGATACAGGAACAGTTCACATTTTGTCAGCTATGAGCTTTTTCAAAGAGATGATTAAACTGTTGAACAATCAAGTTAAACTAACAATCGTAATTTGGTACAACAGGCAAACACACCCTAATCCGATCCCCAGAAAAATCGAAAGAAAGACTCCTGACAACTTCTTTGAGTTTTAGATTAGGCAGACTGAGAGGGCTGAGCCTAGAGATGAGACATCATCTTGCCTGTGGATGAGACAAAAACAAATGAACTCTTATTTCTATCAACAAGAGCCCCAAACATCATGATTGCTGATAAACAATATACCAGAAGGTTAAAAAGGTTCTCTTATGGTAACATTTTCAAGATAATTGTCAACATGTTTGGTTACTTCCCTGACATTTTGGTACATCTGCCTGAAATCAGTGCTTGAGTTGGTGCGGAAAAGGGATAGCATGCTGCAGCTTGGTCTTCACATATTTTCTCTCTGCAGCAGTAGAGGAGCCTTAATCTGGTCTCTAAAATTGTTTCCCCGCATTTTTCATATCACAATATGTTATTAGTTAATTTATTATATTTATTTTTTCAGTTTACATAGCACCTATGATGGATATTCTAGGCATTCCCAAGGGTTACTCTTCCTTTAATATCCTTTCTTGGGGTTCTCATCCCTATTGCTAGTGCAACATCTGTCCCCAACCCCATGCCTAAGATCCTATCCAGTACCTACTGGGCCTCATGTGTGTGTATTGGGGCACTGAGGATATCCCTTTTTCCTAAGCACTTCCCTGAATGCGGAGACATTATAACCATGTGGTAATGAGTGATTTGCATATGCTAATGAGACACTGCAGAGGGGAGATGTATAGGGCTGAGCCCCTATAATATTTGCATGTTATCTTTTGAAAATTCATGCTCCCCCGAGTCCTCTGACCTCTGCTGGTCACCTCCAAACATGCTGGTCTCTGGTCCTTCAACGGACCTCCTATCTCACTGGTCACCACTGTGCCTGTCCATTATGTTGCACTAATGAACTGTTATGCCACTCACTACTCCAGTGTGACAAAGAGAGATTGAATCCTTATGCTAACTCCAACCTCAGTTCCTTTCCCCTGGGACATTGTCTGCTGCTAGCTAAATAGATAACTATGCCCATGACTGCCCTTTGTTTTTGTAGACGCCACCAGTAGCATAAGAACAGTGCTTCATCGTGCAAGTATGGCCCAAATTGGGCTGGGCAGACATCAGTGAACTTATAGTAGTTGCAGGGAGCCCGTGGAGCTAAACAGTAGCTTATAATTTCAAACCTGCACACACATTCATAACAAACTTTGAAAATCCCACTAAAAATTAACTTGGCCAAACCAAACACCCAATTTCCCCACTCACCACCTTTGAAAACTGCAGCCCATATGTACAAAACTGTATCCTTAAACTTTACAGTTTTTCATTATATCAAGGTTGAAACATACCCAAATAATTTTCTCTAATTCATTTGCTTTATCTCTATTTCTCCCTCCTTCACCCTCTAGATGATAGACATGATGTATTTTGTCATCATTATGTTGGTGGTTCTGATGAGCTTTGGTGTCGCAAGGCAGGCAATTCTTTTTCCCAATGAAGAGCCTTCGTGGAAGCTGGCAAAGAACATTTTTTACATGCCCTATTGGATGATCTATGGGGAAGTGTTTGCAGACCAGATAGACCGTAAGCGTGTTTATGATTCTCATACTCCAAAGTCAGGTACCCAGTTTTGATCAGGTGATGATGTCTTACAAGATCATTTGTATGTTCTCAATAAATGGCTCGAGATAGGGGACTCGTTCATTGAAGAAGATATACACAGAAAACCTATTACTAGTAGCTGCTAGTATTTGGGTACCAATTTCTGTACTGCTAAATTTTATCTTTTATGTGTATATACATACATAACTCTTTTAAATGATTAATTCTTTTTAAATGCTGATTGGGGTGAAGAAAATCTAGGTATCCATGAAGAGTTCATTGGTATATTTAGGACATAGCACTCCACTCCTTTTCCATCCATTGGTTTCATTTTGGAATGAATACACCAGTTTTGCTCAGCTTGGTATTGAGAATCCAGTCTGAAAATACTGAGCCAGCTCTTCAGCTGGTAAAAGTCAGCATAGCTGTACTGAACTGAATGGAGTTACACTAGCTGAGGATTTGCTCCATTGAGTTTTGCTTTTACTGAGACCTTTTCACTGCTACCACTCTTATGTTAAATCATGTGATGTGACCCTTTGTGGACAGTGGATATATTACTAAAATTTTGTTTCATTATTTATTGAGAGGTGAGTGTGTGCTCAGTTCAGTGCAAATAGAATAGAAGCCATCACTTCCGATACATTCTGCTAAGGATTTATTTGGCTGGCAATCTGGAATATGCCAGTTTTCTATTTAAATTAAACCTCCTGGTGCCAACAAGCGTAGTATGGCAAAGTAGATAAGTGGTCATGTGAAATGATGCAGAGTGAGGAATGAGAAAAGCTAAGAACCATCTTTTTAACAAACACTGACATGCAAGAAATGCTCAATTCCTTCATTTCTGCTTAAATGTGCATAGGTCTTGGAAGTACTTACAAATGAATATCTCCACAAATGGTAGAGAGAACCCATTGAATCTATATAAATATAGCAATTCAAATACTAGGTACAGCCTTAGGAAGAAGTGTGCTTTCATGATATATCTTGAGCTCATTCAAAATTGAAGAATTTAGAATGGCGTTTTGACTTTCTCTAGATTGTTTAGATCCAGATAATAAACTTATCTGCATCACCATTCATCCCCTTTAATGCCCTTTAGATGTAGACTGTGTGCTCCATGAAAGGTGACTCAGAGAGCTCTATTTGCATTCTTTCTCATCATGTCCATGGAACCCTACGCCAAATGCAAATAGCCTCCTTTTATGTTACCCCTCCATTATGTTCTCAAAGGCAGCATGGCATTCGAGCAAATAAATATTCTGAAACCCAGAGAATTTCTCCCTGTATTTACCTTTCCACTTGGTTCCATCTTTTTTTTTCCTCCAGAAATCCATTTTACTTCCAAGGATATAATAATTGGGGGCTGATATTATCCCTTTAAACTGTGGCTCACTTTTACAAATGGAATTCTGTCTGTCCCTCTACAAGTGGCCATTTATTGATGTTGTACTAAGAAACTAGTGTGCAACAAGTGTGGCAGTCTGGCTGGATAAGAGGATATTTTTTTAAATGAAGTGCTGATTGTAGTTTAGAAGATATTATTTTAACATAAGTGGAGTATGGCTGTTGGGTATCTGTAACAGGCTGGCAGACTCTCTGTCCTTGCATAGGGATCCAGGGCTAATCTAGTGAATCATCCTGATGTCCAGTGCTTAAACCTTGCATAAAAATGCAGGGTAATTACTGCTGAGTCATAAAGGCAGGTGCATTATCTTAACTCCAACCAGGTATAAAAGGAGTTGTGTTGTCCCTCTCCCTGAGGAAATTAGGGGTTTTAACAGATGAGGTCCTTCACAGAAACTCTAAGAGCAGCCCCTACTTCTTTCTCTGTGAGTAAAAGAGAGGCAGACAGACAGACACTATGCAAGGTATTAGAGTCTGCCATTCTCTTTCAGTGTTTTTCAGTACATCACAAAATATATATTATCCCATGGAATAGAATGAAGAATGCACTGATTAACTGACACACAATTGTGTTATTCTTTTATGTTGTTATTTTTTCACTGTTTGGAAATTTACTGCCATATATTCTCCACACCGTTCTAAGCTAAATCAGCAACTGAATTCTATTTAGAATGACTGTACTTTCTCAAACGTGATTCTAAGAGTGTCCTAAAAGCTGTTGTGCCATCTCTAAAATGTAATCAGATTTCACAACCTGTGGTTTTACTTTCCTCTTCATATTATGTTGAAAGGATTGCTTAGATTATTATTATATTTTTTTAATATTTCTATTTTGGCCATGAATTCTGGATTCTGCCAGAGTGCTGATCTCTGGCATGTTACACAATGGAGCTGCATGCTAGAGATTACTCGTGTCTATTTGAGAAATGTACAAAAAGTGTATGTTACTCTAAAATGTTTTTTTCCTTTTGTCTCTTTCTTTCGATTTGTGAAGCATGTTGTAAAGCTGGTCAGATCCACCTCATCAACTGGCAGCCTGTCCATCCAGTAGATCAGCTCTTATTTTTAATTTTATCTCAAAATAGTGCACTTTTAAACTGAGCAGTCATATTTTTCTAATTTACTGCATGGACTGTATGTGTTTATATATATAAATATATCAATAAATACTGGCATTCATTTCATGTGAAAAAAAAATTTCTCTTAGTTGAAATGTTTATAGATGCTCAACAATGCACCGTGGGCATTGAATCTCACTAGCAACTCAGAAGTAGGGACAGTTATACCCTCACTTCCGGGAGTTAATATATAACCAAGTGGTATGCGCTATTACATATACAGTATATAAAAACTATATTCATATAGATTATTGGCTGGCTAGCAATCAATCATAAATAGGGCCCTACTAACAGGGCCGCCCAGAGGATTCAGGAGGCCTGGGGCAAAGCGGGGGAGCTGTGGCACTTGTACTAACCTGGCAGTGGTTCAGGTCTTCGGCGGCAGGGGAGCCTTCAGTCGCTCCATATCTTCAGCAGCACTGAAGGGTCTCCCGTTGCTGAAATGCCACCAAAAACCCAGACTGCCGCCGGGCCAGGGCTCACGGGGCCCCTGTGGGGCCCGGGTCCTGGGACAAATTGCCCCACCTGCCCCCCCTCCGCCCGGGTGGCCCTGCCTACTAAATTCACAGTCCATTTTGGTCAATTTCATGGTATAGGATTTTTAAAATCATAAATTTCATAATTTCGCTATTTAAATCTGAAATTTCATGGTATTATAATTTTAGGAGTCCTGACCCAAAAAGGAATGAGGGGAGTTGTGGTATCCTTACTTCTGCGCTGCTGCTAGTGCTACACTGCCTTCAGAGCCGGGTGCCTGGCCAATAGCCACCGCTGTCTGGCCACCCAGCTCTGAAAGCAGTGTAGCAGTAAGGGTGGCAATACGGTGACCCCCCCCCACACACACACACACAGTAGCCTTGTGATCCCTTCTGCAACTCCCTTTTGGGTCAGGAGCCCCAGTCTGAGAAACACTATTCTCCCCATGAAATCTGTATAGTCTAGGGTAAAAGCAAACAAAAGACCAGATTTCACGGGGGAAGATCAGATTTCACCGTCTGTGATGCGTTTATCGTGGCTGTGAATTTAGTAGGGCCCTAATCTTAAAGGAAAAGAAATAGAGCAAAACTTCTAAGATTGTTTAAAACATGTTCAAATTTTAAAATAAGTTAAACAAAAAGATAAAGTTAGTCCTAAAACTGAAACTAGAAAGCAGTTTCTCTCAGATAGACACAATCTTGTTTATTGCAGAAGGACGGGCTGGATGAGACAGGGAATTGGTAATAGAATTTCACTTTTAGATTGCCATTTCTAATCCAGCTCAGACTGGCATTGATTGATAGTGACTCCCAATCAATTGCTGATTAGTTGTTTCAGTGCTTTTCTAGTGGACAAGTGTCCTCATCATAAAATCTACCACAGCAATTTGCATTAATTGGTACCCTTGTTGGAAATCTGAGCAGAGAACCCAAAGATTGAATTGCCACAAAGAATTAATAGTCTTCTGACCCCTAGAAACCATCCCTCCAGAAAAAAACAGGTGGCAGTGTGGGGGCGGTGAGGTGGAGACAGCATCAAAGGAAAGCTTGTGATACTGTTGTCTATAGTGTGCCTGTTCTATAAACAAAGGGTGAGTTTGATAGGTAATCTTATATGTGGTGAGATAGTAACTGTAAAATGACAACTTGATGGACAGCGGTCACCATTAAAATCCAACACATAACATTTTTATTATATGAATTTAGAATATGGAATAACTGTGATTGCTGTTGACAGATATTGACTTTTTAATGGCAACCCCTGTATATTGGCTCATTGTCTTCTATGTATAGATCAAAACAAGATTTTCTTTCCAACTGACAGCATTTCAAAAGCAATCTGAGAACTAAAAATCAATCTGGATTCTTTCTGCTCCCTACATCCCGTTATGGAAAAATCCCATAGAGTTGTAATAGACAGTGATGGAACCTGATTCTCCTCTCATACCTAATAAGTCTGTATAGGTTTTTAATCACCGTATAGAATGTAACAAAAATTATATCCCTTGTATAGAATTCTCTAGAGGAGAAGGAGAATTCTGATCTCAAATCCCCAACCAGGGGTTAAAGGAAGTCTAGTGTTGGGCAGTGGTTGGTGGTCTGCCAGGTCTATGGCAAGAAGGTGTGAAAAGAGTTAATAAGCACTTAGTCTAACTGGGGAAAGGCATTCTCACTGTTCAGGAATACCAACTGCTACACTATAGTTCTTATTGGAGCAGGATGACTAGAAGAATACAGAATTCTATAGGATGGTTAAGATGAACTATAGAAAGGGTATATTTTCCTGTTAAATTCTATGGACCCAGTTCACATTTACACTTTACACCATTCTGGTTGCCTAACAGGGCCTTAAAGTGAGTGCATCTACATCCACCTGAAAGCCACTTAACATTGCCAGAGCACAATGAAGGTCCCCAATATGAATGAGAATTCAAGACCTATAGATTTTATAATAATTTGCATTGAGCTTTATTATATTTCTGTAGAATCTTTTAAGTTTCAGCCTTCTTGCATTTCTATGGAACTTTCTCATACAGGCCATCACCCTTATTCTAGATTAGAACTAACAGTAATTTTGTACAAGATGGAATGAAATGCACCTTTGCTCTTCTGTGACTATACTGTACGTTAACTCTGCATCACTGACAGATTTTGTTAATATGCTAGATAGACATACTGGGTGAGATTCCTATAAGGCCTATGTACCCTCGTGTGGGGTTTTTTCTTCTCTTGTTGCAAATAGGTTATTGTTTTTAATATACAGAGAAGGAAGGAACTAGAATTAGAGGGAGCAAGTGTAGAATAAATAGAATTTCAGTATAAAATGCGACTAAAGCACCAACACTGCAAGGCACAACAGATATTTGGAGAAAATGTTTTAGCAGAACCCAGGACAAAAAGTAAAATACAAGAACATGGTTTACTTGGTCCTGCCATATCTCAGGGTGCTGGACAATGTCCCTTCCAGCCCTACATTTCTATGATTCTGTATCAGAACAATACTATCTATTAATGCTAAAACAATCATTTAAAATAATGAGGTATTGTTGCAGTTCCCTGACAGTTTTTTCCCCTAGTGGCTAAAGCAAGGATGTGATAATCAGGACTCTCAGATTTTAGTGCTTTCTGTCTCTGAATCACTGTGCAGCCTTAGGCAAATCACTTATCCTCTCTATGCTTCAGTTTCTCCATTTGGTAAATTAGGATAATAAATACCTAGCTCACAAAGTTGTTTAGTGTTTAATTAATTAATGGTTATAAAGTGCTTTAAGATCCTTGATGGAAGGCTCCGTGGAAGTATTATTAAGATGGAAAAAGCACCTAGCTATCCATAGGATGAGGATATAAATACATTTCAGATTTCTGGAGCGTCCACAAGAAATTATTATTCATTACTTAATATTCATATTTTTGTCTTCATCTTGAGAAACATGACTATATGTACCCATTAAGCAGTTCCTTCTAACAACATATAACATATCTTGAATTGTAGAGACCTTATCCATTTTTAAATGAAATGTTTTTATACAGACATTGTTTTTGCTACTAAGTATTATCTTTCCCTCTCTCTTTTGGGACAGCAGATGGGGGAGGAGATTTGCAACTGTCCTTTCACAAGCCCTCAGCCAAATGCACATTAAAAATTAGCAATGCCCATGTCATGTCTAGTGTAATTATATTAGAGAAATAGACCTTGGAGTAAACATAGCCCTAGGCCTAAATTCTGCAGATGCTTTAGGCCTGAAACACTCAGAGATGTGGGTTACAGCTGTTTGCTCTCATGTGATGAGCTGGCCAGGAAAGAGGAAGGGCTGGGGAGCAAGGAGGAAAGGCTTGTACAGGAAGCTGCAGAAGTGAACATGGAAAGTGAAAGTAAGCATAGGAGGGGTTTATGAAAGAAGAAACAAAGGATGCAAAATCAACTGTTTCCACAGATGTCAGGTTCTAGTGTCCTAAAATTTAGTGAAGTTGCACATGTGTAACTGAAATTAGAGCTGGGCCCTGAAGACCCAAATTGTTAAAAGCATAGCTCTGAGATCTATGCTCAATGTCCTACTTTCACTTAATTGGTACCTAGTTATCCAACTAGTCATGTGTATGTGCAGTCTCCTAGTGTACACATGCAGTTGTAGTAAAAGGCCTTGAATCCACAAAACACTTAACATGCTTAAGTACTATGCTGAATCAGGGCCACAGTGTGCACAAATGTAAGCACACAATCTGAAGCAAACATTGCAACTCTGTTTTGAAAATACAGTGGGGAGTCCTAGTGGCACCTTAGAGACCAACAAATTTATTTAGGCATAAGTTTTCGTGGGCTAAAACCCTCACTGTTTTTGCTAATACAGACTAACATGACTACCACTCTGAACCCTGTTTTGAAAATGTTTGTCATCGTGATCTAATTCTGCCTTAAATGATACAAAATAAATGCATTTATCAAAATCTATTTTAAATGGCTGAATAGACCTCTGATGTTTTCTTATGCCAGTATTAGCATGTATATTTATTGTCTAAAGAGAATGCTAATTGTGTTAATATTATTTTAATATAATCTCTTTTAAACACAGTCATGCAGTGTAGAACACCTCATCCCAGATTACTCTGGGTTTCACAGCATGAGAGACTTCTGTGGTACTGGAATCATTCCACGTGTGCCTCCAAGCTTCTCACTATCCCTAGGGTGTGTTTTTGTAGCATATCTCACATTGGACCTGCACTTCTCATTGTGTTGCTGCAGATATCTCTATCACAAAGATTGGCCATTTCAGACCACAAATTGAAGCACAGCGTGTTATGCTTGCTATTTGTAAGTATGTGATCACAGACTTCTCGAGGAGTTCAGATTTTGTGGTACATTCCACATTTCAAGTGAAACACCCTCTGTTCCACAGCAACACTAAAGCAGGTGATGGTCTGTGCATCAGAGACAAGAAAAATGACCTTTGGCTTAGGGTAGGCTGCAGTGGACTGGAAGCTAAGAGACCATGAGTTCTAAGGTTATCTCTTGCACTTCCTGCTGTTCATATTTCTGTGCACTTCATAGCTATTATTATGAGCATGTCCTCAGACCTCTTCCTTAGCCTACCTAAGAGGGAGACAAGTATCGTTCTCCTCATCTCACAAATAAGTTAACTGAGATTTGGACAAGATCACACCCAGTAGAACTAGGAATAAAACCCAGGTCTATATGATGATAGATCCAAGACTGAACTATGCTGCCTTTCAGAATGAACATACCAAATCTATGTACTTGGCTAACCTGTCTTCAACCACTAAACCATGCTTCTCTCCCAGGGGCAAGAACAGAATCAATTAATTCTGATCTCTTACCATCCTACTGTTGTCTAGCAAATAGTTGTGTAATCTATTGACAGTGTGTCACTTTGCTCCCAAAGGTGGGCCACATGAAGGCTGACACATCTTGTTCAAGTGGTAGAGGGCTGTGCTGGTGATCTGAAGGGTCAGAGTTCATGTGGCAGGATTCTTATGGTTGTATATAGTAGAATTTCTGGTTTTCTTTGTTTTCTTTTTAAACAACTGGGTCTACTTAGGAAGCAATAAAAATAACCCTTAAACAACAATAGTTTAAAACATTGTAAACAGTTCTGGTGTGATGTGCAACAAAACACAGATGTTCCATATTTGGGTCATTTGTCACATAATTTAATTGTTTCAGGCAGATCTGAAGGTTGAGAGGTATGCTTGATTATAGCAGTTTAGCTGCCGGTAAAGTGCCACATAAAATTAATATTGAGCTGTCACTTAAAGGCAGCTGACTCCAACACAACAGGCATAGGCAGGAAGCCTTTGGAAACCTGTATGGGGAAAACCAAACACCCATGTATGTGTAATTCCTGTGGCATGAAAGGGGTTGGAGAGCTGTTGTCATGCTAAGTCTAATCGTCCATCGTACTGTATGGCATAAACTGACAGGGCTGCGTTAATGGCATTCTAAATCCTCTGAGAGAGGCGGTCTTTATTAAAGGAGGTGGAGAAATCCTCTTTGTCTAGGTATTTAAAGCTGCATTTTTTTAGTTTTTTTTTTTTTTTTTAATTAGAAAAATAGGATAAATGTAGCCAGAGTTTGAGCTAAGCTTTTGATTTCCCTGTTGTATGGTATGAAATACACTTTTGAGAAATTTCTGTCAGTGTGATAGAGAGAGATTATTCTTCCTCCTCAGCATCCTTCATGTGCTATATCAACTGATTATATGTGTTTACTCTGTTACTGATCTGGAGTCTTTATAGGGCCAAGTTATGAATTAGGCTTTGTATCCTGCTGGACTATCATAGCTTGAAATCAGTGCATGGACATAAATCAATGCCCCCCATCAGAATCTTAAAAGCATTTTATTTCCTGATCCTGATAATTGCTGAGTGCCCTCAACCTCCTTGAATCATAGAAAATCCTCCAAAAGGCTCAAGGCAGAGCCCTTGAGCCTACATGAAACTACAGTTTGAAAAGCTAAAGGAAACATTAAATGAGCAGCTAATTGAAAAGATCTGTAAATACCATGTTGTTTGAAGAATTATTCTCTTTGAATTCATCCGAGAGAGAGGGTTTTTTCCCCCTCCTGTATGTGAGGAAGACTAATAATGATCATTAGCATATGAACATGCCCACAAGCACAGCACAGCATTTACAGAAGGGTGTTATTGGTGTGTGGGGTATTGCTTGTTCTGGCAATGCCTTTTCTGTGGGTGGTGGTTGTATATTTTACCCTGGGATAGCAAGTCAAACATTCACCTCTCCCATGCAACTGCATCAAGTACAGATTTGACAGTATAACATCTTCACATACTACCCAAAAGAAACAAAGTCTCAGGGCTACTTGATACCACATGACTAACACCACAATATCATCCACAATTGATTCCAGTGGGCTTTGGATCAGGCCCAAAGTAAACATTCTGAAAAGAAATAATATACATCACAGATTTTTTGATTTAGGAGGGGGGCGGATTTTCAGAAGCACTCAGTGTTTGCCTATCTCTGCTCCCACTGAAGTCAGTAGTAAAACTCCATTAACTTCACTAGGAGCAATGTTAGGCCAATGCGGAGTACTTTTGAAAAATCCCACCTTAATGGAGGGAATGATGGAAGGTTATCGATAATGTTCATTGTGTCTTTGAAGGGGTATACGTAAGCCACTTCTTCAGTGGTTTCCTTGAAGAACCCAAAAAGATGTTTACTCAGGATGAATCTTAAGGTATAGGAAAAAGTTACATGCCAGCATGAAACGGGTCAGGCAACAGGGTGGCAACAGGCCACCACATGTTACCAAGCTCACCACTTTTAAGTTGCTCAAGGAACCAAAAACAAGGAAGGAGCTCTGACACTACATGCCTTTTCCCTGAAAGCTAAGGCACCTTTTAAAACATGCTGCCAAAGTCAGCCTCGGTAGGCAGACAGCAGGCATGTCATGTAAATAAGGAACGTGGTCTTCACAAAAGGCTACTCAGCATTTCATTTCTCTTGCTGATGATCTTCAAAAAGCAAACTTACCAAATACTACAGTATTAAATGGATCAAAATAATGTGGCCACTATCATATTTTGGACACTTATTTTTTGACATTGTCATCATTAAAAGCTAATCTGAATAAGGCAGGGTGCTGCAATGGGTTAGACAGACTACACAGATGGCTTGAGACCAAAAGGCCAACCAGAGGTATGAACTGAACTCACACTTATAAATGGGAGTCTCTGGCCAAAGCATTAAACTTAAAAAGTAATATTTTATCCCTCCTCCCACTACTTCCAAAAAATGAGTACAGAGTGTATTTGAATCTAAATCTTTCAAAAAATAAACAGGGAGCAGCTCCACTGCCTCCACATTTCTATACCTGGTGCAATAAATACTTGATTGTTTCCTGCATTATTCTAGGCAGGCAGCCAAAGGTTCTTTATAGCAGAGAGTCATTACTAACATTTTCCATGGTGGTTCTTAGATTCTTGTGTACTGCAATGGCCAAATAATTTCATATATTACCTTTCTGTTATTGATTTGCAGTCCCTTCTATCAGTTTGCAAAAGCCTAAATATTTACTCCCAATAGAAAATAAATGTTAGCTCATAGGAATAAGCATTTTGTTCAGTTCACATGAAAACCTCTAATTACCACCAGTACGTAGCACTATTTCAGAAGCAGCTTGACAGGTCAATGAGGGACAGGCAGCTGCAACTAAAATCACTCAAACCATATAGACTTCCTGAAATTTCTCAGGGAAAATCTTGATGCTGCTAATAGAGGGATAGCTCAGTGGTTTGAGCATTAGCTTGCTAAACCCAGGGTTGTGAGTTCGGCCCTTGAGGGGGCCATTTGGGGATTTAGTTGGGGATTGGTCCTGCTTTGAGCAGGGGGTTAGACTAGATGATCTCCTGAGGTCCCTTCCAACCCTAATAATCTATGATTCAATATCAAGAGCAGAAGCTTGTATAATCTGTAGTGAGTTTGACAAGTGTTTGATCACAGCATGAGGCAAGTGCATAATCAAACTTCTTGGGGAAGCATCATCCCACTGTGCTTTGGAAGATTTGTGTGTGTGTTGGGGGGAACCTTCTTCATAAATATTTAAATGCTTTTGTAGGTTTCATTCTCATTTGTTTGTTTTATACTGTTTCTTCCCAGCTCCCTGCGGCCAGAATGAAACCAGAGAGGATGGCAAAATAATCCAGCTGCCCCCCTGCAAGACAGGAGCATGGATCGTTCCCGCCATCATGGCATGCTACCTCTTGGTTGCAAATATCCTTCTGGTGAACCTCCTCATTGCAGTTTTTAAGTGAGTGGCACACTGATGCATGTGGATGCAGGGTGTTATGATTGTGACATTTCCCTGGGACCCCTGGGTTGTGAGGCACTTGCCACCACCTGAAAGAAAACCTGCTTTTCACCTTTCTAGTGACCAGTCCCTAATCACAGACCTTAAGAACATAATTTTAAGTATGATATATACACCCAACTCCTTATACAACATCCATGCATATGTTTTGCAATGATTATGATGACCAGTGTGATACACGCTTTAATTAGAGACCTTATATGACATGCTTTTGATGAACCCATGGGATCCCTGTATTCCATCCAAAGTTCCTTGGGTCACTGTGATGATTTGGCCAGCATGGAGGCGTTTTCAGACTGCTATGCTGTAGACTGGGGTTTAGAATCAGTTTCAGGGGAGATTTATTATATGTGGGAGTGACAGAATAGATTGTCTCCAGGCAGGGCTGGATTTAGGGGCAGGCGACTCAGGTGACTGCCTTGGTATGTCGGGCTTAGGGGACGCTGAACTTGGGGTGCTGTTTTTGTTGTTAGCAACAAAAGAGAAAACAGAATGTCTGAAGTAAAATGTTTCAGGTATTAATGTTAGTACATTTCAGTTATTCTTAAAATTAAAAAGTTTCTATAAGCTTAGAGGAAACAAATTTTTTTTATTGGCTTATATATGACATGAATAAAATACAGTTTTATAGATCCTAGCATGCAAATATGACAGGGATAAATCATGCATGCAGATAGTGCATCAAAATCATGAAATGGGCTACAAATGCAACAAAAAATAAGGTATTCAAAAGTGTAACAAATGGGGGGGGGGCACTGAAGACACTCCTCACCTTGGGCACCATTTGGTGTAGGTCCAGCCCTGTCTCCAGGATATGTGGTGGCTGTATAGTTCTTTAGAATTTGTGGTATCCAAACTACAGAGATCCATTCGGACAGAGAGCAAGGAAGTTCTGCGTTCTAATCTCAACTGTGGCATATGTTCATTTAATCCTTCATTGCCTCATTATCCACATTTTATGTATGGATAAAATAACACTTACCCACCCCATGAGCCTAACTGCTTGTGAAGTGTTAAGTATTGATATTCTGTCATTCATAACCAGCATATCGTTGGAATTACTGGTACAAGCATTGTGCTTTCTTGAGATAATAGTTAACCTTGTCCTGTTTTTTATGATGGCCTTTGACACTATGTGAAATCTGTCTAACTGGGTACAGTATTATCATGTAGGGAAATACCCAAGGATGGTTTCAATCTCATTTTATTTTCCTTTCCCCCTCCCCTCTTTTCTTTTAGCAACACATTTTTTGAAGTCAAATCTATATCCAACCAAGTGTGGAAATTTCAGAGGTATCAATTAATCATGACATTTCATGAAAGGCCAGTCCTACCACCTCCTCTGATTGTTTTCAGCCACATGACTATGATTTTTCAACACCTCTGCTGCAGATGGCGGAAACATGAAAGTGATCAAGATGAGACAGACTATGGACTAAGTAAGGTTCAACCAGCTCACACCTATAGATAAAAAGGGTGACTTTCAAATTCATTTGGTGGTCCTTACAGTTTGAAGGGCATGTAAACTGAACTCAGCTCTACAATAACCTTTTCAGTGAGAAACTACATACGCACACAAACACTAACTGAAATTAATCATTTAATTTTATCAGTGTATCTTCCACCCTTAGAGAAAACCAATACAATGTGTTAAATTTTCCCCTCTCTTTTACCACTGCTCAATATACAAACATGCCCTTCTTCCTTCTACCTGACAACAGGAACTTTGAGACTTAAAAGTTTTGAAAACAGCACCTGGTCCAGCAGAGATGCCAAGAATTTAAGTAAAAAATTAAGGATCTTTGTTTGGGAGATGTTAGAAATAGGAGAACTTACCCAAACTTTTCCCAAGTAAAAAATGGTTCAAATTTGGCTAAGGTCCAGGCCTTATTTCCTTGTTTTAACTAGTTCATTAAACCCTAATAATGATTTTGTAAAAAAGATAGGACTACATTTTCAAAGTGACATTCATCCAACTGCTAAAATTCACAACAATAGTTTTCTGTGCACAATATTTATCTGCCCAATTGATGGCTAAGTGCACTCATTTAGAAGCTGATTCTCATATAAGTATATGATGTAGATACAGCCTTGGAGACTGCTTTTGAAAGTTTCACCAACAGTCTACAATAGTAAAAAAAATCAGGATTTTGTTTCTTAAAATTTGTGCTTTGTCAGTGTCACATTCCTCCTGTCATTCCCACAGAACTGTTCATAACTGAAGATGAACTTAAAAAAGTGCATGACTTTGAGGAGCAGTGCATAGAAGAATATTTTAGAGAAAAGGATGATAGATTCAATTCTTCCAATGATGAAAGAATCCGCGTCACTTCTGAAAGGTGATTTTTGGTTTGGTTTGGTTCATTCTATATCAGGAGTGGGCAAACTACGGGCTGTGGACCATATCCGTCCCACCAGCCAATTTAATCTGACCCTTGAGCTCCTGCTGGGGAGCGAGGTCAGCAAACGCTCCACACGGTTACTGGAAGCAGTGGCATGTCCTTCTCCGGCTCCTATGCAGAGGGGTAGCGAGGGGGCTTCACACACATCCTCCACCCCAAGCGCCACCCCTGCAGTTCCTATTGGCCGGCTGAAGGACAGCGTGCAGAGCTGGAGGAGGGACATGCTGCTGCTTCCGGAGCTGCTTGAGGTAAGCGTCATCCAGAGCTTGTACCCCTGACCTCCTCCTGGGCCCCACCCCCTACGCCTCTGTCCTGATCCCCTTCCTGCCCTCCGAACCACTTGGCCCCAGCCCAGAGCACTCTCCTGCACCCCAAACTGCTCATTCCCAGCCCCACCCCAGAACCTGCACCTCCAGCCGAAGCCCTCACCTCCCCACCATGCCCAGCCTGGAGCCCCCTCCCACTCTCCTGCACCCCAACCCCAATTTCATGAGCATTCATGGCCCCCCATACAATTTCCATACCCAGATGTGGCCCTCAGGCCAAAAAGTTTGCCCATCCATGTTCTAGATAGTATGCATCTCTAAATGTGTTCCTGTTACCATTGCTACTTTTTCTTCCTCTCCTTGCTAAGGGAACTGCTTGAGGCTACTTTTTAAATTATTCTTCACAGCCTAGAAACTGCAGCTGGTTGGAAAATGTTCACATTTTTTTACTACAAATTTTCATCCAGATTTTGAAACTATGAAACATTTAACCAGCTCAGCTAGAAAATAACAAATCCATGCATTCTTCTTATATCCGAGTTTTTAAAATCATAGCCCTGAAACACAGGTGGTCAAAATATAACCTGGAGGTCCAATGTGGCTATTAAGTTCTTTAAGGCAACCTGTAACTTTAGCACTGAGGCATAGCCCATTTAGAGTAGTCAAGAGCACTGGATGTCTGGACCTGTGGAGTGGAATGGGAGTTTTACCATTTACTTCAATGGGACCAGAATTTCACCCATAGAGTTTATGGACTCACTCTCTCTCTATTAAAGATGAAGGTAACTGCAGTCAACTCCATTTTATGTAAATTCTGTGCAGCCTCAGGTTCCTCGCAAATTCCCAACATAGTTCTCAGATCTCTCTCTTCTCGCTCTGTTTAAATGGGTGTTTATGTAGCCCTAATAACCACTGTATCTGAGCAATTTAGTTAAGTTTGAGCTCCCCATCACAGATCATGTCTATTGACTCAAGGCATTGTACTCAATAAATATTTCAGGCCAACATCCTGTCAATCTATTCATAACTAATTCATATGAGCCAATGAAAACTCTTTAATTCCTTTTGGTTAAGGTTTTCTTAAAGAGACAAAGAGAGTGATGGTTGTGAATTCATTTCAAGAAGAAATTCTCTTCCACTTATGCTGCATCCTCACAGCACTACATCTGATGCAACCGGGTTAAAAAAGTGCTTTCTACCAGCATAGAAATATATTTTAGTTTTATTTCAGCTTTGAAAGTAAATCCAGCCAAGAACAGGACTAGCATATCATATATCCCCTTGACCATCTGCATTCCTGGCTGAGAACTGTATTCTCAAACAACACACTTTTATGAAAGTACATTAAACAGGGAGGATAGTCCAGTGGTTAGGGACTAACACAGAACATAGAAGATCCAGGTTTCATCTCAGCTCTGCCACAGACTTTCTTTTGTGATTTTTTCGCGAGTCACTTAGCTTTTCTGTGCCTCAATTCCCTATCTGTAAAATGGACATGACAGTAATTTTCTTCCTCACAGGGGTGTTGTGAGGATAAATACATTAAAGGTTTGAAGTGCATAGATACTTATTGTAATATCTTAGATAAAAGACATTTTTGAACAAGAACCACAGATCTGCCCCAGTCCATTCCCAGCTATATTGAACACGGGGAAAGTTTGGATCAGGACCCAGACTCTATCCAATTGTTCTGATCCAGAAACATAAATCTAATCCCTCTACTCTTTCCCCAAACTGAGGAATGTTCAAGATCCAAGTTACATAATTCAGGGCTGTCTCAACAGAAATCGTTAACAAGTGGCAGGACACTGAAGCTGTATGTTCTTACACACCCTCTCACTTTTCTATCACAGTACCTAGTCATTATTCTATAGCAGAATACACAGAGCATTACATCCATTAAAAACTTAAATTATAGGCAAGGTTGTCAAGTCCACTAAATCTACTTTGTGTGCCATAAAGTGGCCGTGAATCAGCCAGAGAGGCCTGTGGAAAATTCCTCCTGAGTTAGGGAACTCTCTTCCAGCAGGAAGCAGAAAGAAGGCATCTCTACCACCTCCTGAATAAGCCACTTCTCCCTCTCCGACCCCTAGCGTGAGGGGGAGGGGGCATATGAGTGGCACAGCAGAACTCTGCTATGCCCAGTCCTACAGTAGTGTAAAATCCTTACAGGACTGTATGCTAGTGGTATAAGTCAGATCTGCTGTCCTGACTTGCACATAGGCCAGATGGCTCAGGATCAGGCCCCTGACAGCCTCCCCAGTCAGACTCTGTTGAGCATCATTGCTCACATGTGCTGTACACCTCATTCAGGACTGATGCCTTTGCTTCTTAACATTTTGGGTTTACACAGTCTGTTCTGTGGCCTAGCTTGAGAAAGGACAATAGTTACATTCCATAGGTGCAAGCAGGCTAGTTATAAGGAATGAATGAATGAATGAACGAACTTCAACAATATTCTAAGAGGAGATGCGCCCCACCCCCTGGGGGAGCAGAGGAACATTTGGAGAAGTGAGCAGCAACACCAGGTGGCTTGAGCCCGTGACTCCAGGCAGTTAGCTAAATAGAAAGCAGAAATCTGGAGGGAGGGCATGTGCTCCCCCACACATACACACGCATTATCTCTGACTGTAGCATCCAAAGGCTCCAATCAAGACTGGGACCAGAATGTATTAACTGGTGCACAAATATGTATTCAGACATGGTCCCTACTGTTATGCATCAGCATACACGCACAGAAATCATACAAAAACATAAATACCCTTGCCGGAAGGCTGCCACTTAACGCTACTTTATTTCCTAGAATTCAGAACAATAACACATAAGAACCTAAACAATGAGAGAGAAAAACACCAGGCAACTCCCTAAAACAAAGAGGCACAACTCACCCCGCCTTACCATACACTGGCTGTCTACAAACTGACTCTAATTGCATGCTTCATTCCAGAGCCCTCCATTAAAATCAATGGCAAAATTCCCCGGGACCTCAATGGGATCACCACTAGTTCAGTACCTTCTGTATCCCTAAATTTCAAAGTTAAATATGTCATCATAGAACAGTTATTTTAAAGGTTGAACGTGTGCTAGTGCATTCAGTCCTTGGCTAAGAAGTATATAAAATTTGCATTTCAAAACCAGAACTTTTTGTTAAATTGTTAAATTACATGGCAAAATTCTCCTGGATTCCAATAGGAATTGGTAGTTTGAATATTCTCTATTATGAGATTATATCTTGTGCTTGAAGTGGGTTAGGTGTTTTGCTCCAAACATTTTTGTTTCCTTTGACTACAAGGGGTGGTTTAGTGGTCAAAAAACAACTTGGGAAGAGTGATGTTCCTCCAAACCACAGCTTCAAATCTCAGCAGTGTTTGTTTAGCCATTTGTCTTTCCAAGTCTGATACATATAATACTGAACAGTTTACTGTGTGTTACTTTTTGAGATAAGACTTCTGAAACTAAAATGTTGCCCTCTCTGCATGCCCATTAAACTGGGGTGCAATCCAGACCCCATTTATGCAGTGTTTTCCACTTCTAATTTCTATGGATCCACAGAGGCCGACTCCGTGGGTGCTCCGGGGATGGAGCACCCCCAGGGGAAAAATTAGCGGGTGCTTGGCCCCCAAGGTCTCACCTCCTTCTCTCCAGTTCCCCAACATGTCGTGTCCCTGCTCCTCTCCCACCCTCCCAGCGCTTCCCGCTGCTCCACCACCTAACATCTGTTTGGCAGAGCTTAGGACTTTCCGGGAGGGAAGGAGAGGAGTGGGGACATGGTGAACTCAGGGGAGGAGGTGGGGCAGGGGTGGGAATAGGGGGGGTCAAGCACCACCAGGCAGAGGGGAAGTCAGCACCTATGTATCGGTCTATTGTATTGAATCTACAAAAGTATTTAAAGGTAACTGATAAAACAGTCATTTTATCTCATCAGCTAAAAATAAACTGCAAAGCAATTAGACTAGATCCTTAGACCTGTATAAATTCTACTTAGCAAAAACCCAAGGAGGGACAGGGGCAAAAGTGGGTTATATTCCACTTTCACACACACAGCCTTAATCTTGGAGCCAGCCATAACCCAGATTGGCCTGTGGCACAATTTATAGCAACTTCAGCACTGCCCCTAACTTTTGCCCATCTGCAACAGCACCCAAAGCAGCAGTTCTGGCAGCTGGGGATTGCCAGAGCAGAGCACCACCTCATTCCTCCTATCATCACTCTACATCAAGGCCTACAAGTAGGTAGCATAGAACTGGTTATTCTGGTTCTACACCACTACTGCAGTTTGCTATAAAAGGGCAATCATGTTGGCCACTTAATCTATCTTTAACTGTGCTTTACAGCAGATGGAGTGGTATAAAAATTAGAATAGAACAGAGGATTTGACCTGGACTTTTTAAGCCCTATTTGTTCCTATACATTTTGGCAGGTTAATAAATGGACCCCAATAATCACTCCCTTGAATATAACCCATGCGTTCTTCTTTTGAAGGGTAGAGAACATGGCCATGCGCCTGGAGGAGGTGAACGAACGAGAACATTGTATGAAGGCTTCACTTCAGACTGTAGATGTCAGGCTTGCTCAGCTGGAGGATATGATAGGACAAATGGCTGCAGCCTTAGACAAGCTGACTGGTATAGAGAGAGGGGAAACTACTAAGGTACACTCTAGAACCTCCTCAGACTGCACAGATGCAGCCTACATTGTGAGACAGAGCAGCTTCAATAGCCAGGAAGGGAACACTTACAAGCTTCAAGAGAGTATAGATCCTGCAGGAGAGGAGTCAATATCCCCAACCTCTCCTACCGTCACGCCCCGCCTGCGAAGCCACTCTTTCTATGCAGTGAATATGAAGGACAAATGTGGGTTAGAAAGGTTGGAAAATATTTTTAAAGAAAAGTCTGTGAGCCTGCATCGAGCGAGTAGCTCACACTCTGTATCAAAAGAAGCAAAAGTACCGTTAGCCCCTACAAGCACTTTGTCAATTGTCCCAGACTCCAGAAGGCCTTCGTCTTGTATAGATATTTATGTTTCTGCCATGGATGAGTTGCATTCTGGTATGGAACCTCTCGACAGTTCAATTAATATACTTGGTACCGGAGACCCATCTCTGCAGGCTCAAATAGCCTCTTCTGTTCTAGCAAACAGTGTGTATATTAGCAGTACTCCCAGTGACAGAATTTCTGGCAGGAGCATTGATTGTGAGGAAACCTCTACAATGGAAACAAGAGTGTTTTCTTCAGACTATTCACATAGCACAGATAGTCAAAACCTCTGGGATTCAGACCCTCCTTTGTATCAGACCTTAGAGCGATCTAAAAGCAGTCGCTATCTTGCTACTACCCCATTTATTCTGGAGGAAACCCCAATCGTGAAGTCTCATAGTTTTATGTTCTCTCCTTCTCGGAGCTATTTCAGCAACCTTGGGGTGCCAGTCAAAACAGCAGAGTACACAAGTATTACAGACTGCATAGACACCAGGTGTGTCAGCGCTCCCCAGAATATTGCAGAAAGATCCAGTTTTCCTGGAAATCATGGAGACAAAGTGGAAGACTTGGGATGCTGCCACCCAGAGAGAGAAGCAGAGTTAAGTCACCCAAGCTCTGATAATGAGGATATTGAGGCCAAAGACAAAAAGGGGGCTTCCTTATCTCGTCAAGAGAGCAGCACAGCAAGAACACTGACTAACAACATACCACTTCCAAAAATAGAGAGGGCCAACAGTTACTCAGCAGATGAGTCCAGCATGTTGTATGCACACACAAGGAAAAGCTATTCTATCAGTGATAAACTTGACAGACAGCGTAACGCAACGGGCCCACGAAATCCATTCCAACGGAGTAAGTCATCCAGGCCGGAGAGTAGAGGAGACAACTTGTCTATGAGAAGACTGTCTAGAACAGGCGCTTTCCCTAGCTTTGAAAGCAAGCACAGCTAGACATGCATAACAGGAGGTATAAGTGTCATCTGCTCTCCAGTCCATTTTCCTTAGCAAAATAAAATAACCTCACTCCGTGATATGTCAGCTAACATCAGAGTCTGTCACTGGTCAGGTTAGCATTTTGTTATTCTCATTGTCGCACACTGAGTTACTGGATCCTGACTGAGTTGATATTTGCACTTAAGGAAAGAGGGAGGGAGGAAAGCTTTATAAACACTTAAATAAAAAAAATAGAAAGAAAAGAAAAAAACCATCCTCACGAAGCCTTGAGTAGGTTCAGAAATCTGCCTTTTACTAGAAGACGTCCTAGGATTTCTGGTAATTATTCATGAGTTTCTAGGACACAGGGCTAAATTGGCAAAAAGAAAAGCAAACAAATGAGACACTCCAAACTGATTTCTTTTTACATCAGTTCCATCATTGCAATGACTGAGGAAGAGCATCATTGTAGTCTACAGAAACAAGCTGAAAGCAAATCCTAAAGCTCCCCCACTGCTGCAACTAATCATTGTGAAGATAAACAAGGCAACAATCATATAGTTCACCTGTCTCTTTTTGTATTGAATTCTAGTGCCACAAAGTGTTCATATTTTCCAGATGGGAAAGGAAAAAGAACTGCCTTTTGTACTGCAATGTAAATGAAGGAAGACTTTATGTAAAAAAAAAATAAATAAATAGTCAGGTGGTTTCCTGTACTAAACAGGTATTGTGGTACAGTTGAGCTAAGCTCAGGATGAATGTAATTAAGTGGAATAGTATATATTTATTTTTTTACCATATTTGTCATCAATATATTGTCTCAATAAATTAAATGATGTCATGGAACACTAAGAATAATGGGCTGAGATTCTCAAAGCAGATCAAGAGTGATATTTTCACTGTTCTTTTAAACATTTCCATTTCTTGCATTAATTGTTTTCTGCCCTCCCAAATTGCTACCATGTTTTTCTTACTGTCAAGCTGCTGATTTTTCACATCATTCACCCAACACAAGCATTAACATTTTACTTATTGAGACAGTTGTATCGAACACTCAAAACATACCATACAAAATTTATCAAGCAGTCTGATTTCAGATTACCACTGTTTAATGGAAAATGGCAAAGTATCTCAAAACAATAAAAAAGATTTTAGAGGTAAGCTAAAGCACCAAAGTGAAAGCCATTATGTGTTAACAACAAAAGTCATTAGTTGCAAGTATGCTTCCATTAAAGAGCAAGATGGAACAAACCACAACACGCATTTTAATAAAAATTCTGCCCTCAGTTGTGTGTATGGGACCCCAAATGAAGTCAGCAGTGAGTCCAAAACCTTGTTCATGATATTAATAAGGTGTATCATATCCTTATGATAGCCATCTCTTGGTTATATAATGGAGCCTTAAAAGTAGTAATTTTATCACACTTTCACATCATTTTAGAGGGGGGAAACTTAATCTTGAGAAGTTTGGAAGCAAATGCTGTGACCATTTGTTTAAAAAATAAAACAGCCTCTAAAAAAAACTACCATACCTGTGGATCCAGGTCCTTTATTATTAATGTTAACATGGGTGGGATTTTCAGAGTTACCTATGGGGCATGCCCATTAATTTTAGTGGGAGTTGGCCATGAAAATCAAGAAAGTCTCAGCCTAATTTATCGCTAGGCATTCATCCCAGGGGCATCCGAGTGATAGGCAACAAAGCCCAACCTCAAAATTAAATATCTGACCCACGAGAAGAGGCAATGAGAGTGGGGAAGAATGGTGAGCAATGACTCACTTTGGGGAAAGTTGGTGAAATAAACAAATGCAACCTATTGACTTTAAAATACAAAATGTATTATTTGTTAGTGCACTAATTATTTTCTTTTTGTACTTTGTTAAATCAGTCCTTCTGCGACCTAGGCTCAGCTTGATCCACATACTGTGTTTACCTGATTGCCTTGAGGTCCGTGTACTGCTTTTCTGTCATGTGTCGCTGATCAAGGGTACAATTTCTGACCTGTCACTCAGTGAATTACAAAGTGTGCTTGTGATGGGCTGATTGTTAAATAATAGCTTTCCCAGGACAATGCCATTTTTGTTTAACAGTCTGCTTCAAATGTGCCAAGTTTTGTGTCAGTTTGTTCCTAAGGTTTCTCTAAATTAGCCTTTTTCTTTATTGCTTTTTTAATTTAAGGATGTTTTCTGAAACGATTCATAGACTTTTCCACCTTCATCAGTATGATTAGCATGCACAAGAAGAATTAATTTGAGACACCGCCCCCCCCCATCACTTTATTAGTTCAAGATGTGGAGATCCCGTCTGGGTGATTCATTGTTAGTTTGTTGGGGTAAAGAGGTTTCCTAATCCAGGAGCAGTAAAATAATTATGCTCCAGGTCAATAAAGTGCTGTATTCTAAACTCCAGATGTGCTGAACCAGGACACTTGAGTTAAACTCTTTTAACTGCCAATATATATAAATTCCACTATAAAAAAGTATAATTCCATAAAGTCAAAATTGTTCCTGAACGTTTCCCATTTACCTAAAATAAGCTTTCTATAGCATGTATTATGATGGATGGTAGAGTATTTTATTTGTCTTCACTTGTTAACATCAGTGGGATGAGGATTTTGCCCCCCTCTCAAAGATGAATGGTACAGGTTGTTATAACTTCTTTAGCGGAGATAAAAAAGAACTCAACCTTCATCATCTCATAACTATAGCTTGTGCCATATGATATATTATGTATTGAATGATATCTTATTTAAAATATATATATATAGCCCATGTATAATCTAGTATGGTTTTGACATGTGATCATATAGTGAATGTTACAGGGCAGCTTTAACATTACATTCTAAAGTCATACTTTTAAATCTGTGACATTCAATAAAATAGCTCATGTTGCACTGAACATTAAATCCCACTATCCAAGTTGTTAGTATAAGTATGGATTATGCATTTGTGGTCACAATCTGTAACTGCTGTATGTTTCACACGTCCTTCTGTACAGCGCCACTGTAAATGTTTGTATGAGCTGATGTATAAGTCTCTAATGAGCCACTATGAGCTGTGATTGGTGAGTTGTGATAGTGTGAAAGATGAACTGGCATGTTATGCAAAAGATAAGATAAATGAACTTTAAATAATATTTTGAAACTCAGTTGACTTAGCTGTTTGTTTACATATGCTGGCCAATTAAGGAAGCAATGTACAGTATTTTATAAATATTTTCATATAGTAATCTGTTCTGTTTAAGTGATGCTATTCTATAGTTGGGTGTACACTTGTCCTAGATATTGGATTATAGCATATTATTCTTTCACAACAACGTGATATGACTGAACTAGTTTCTCTTCCTTAAAGTCCAGTCTTTTTTTGTGTCAATGAAAATGCATGCATTGTTCCATAAACTTCTCGGGACTACTATGAGGCGTAACATTTTATTATTGCCTGCCTGTAATGATGAATCCAGTTAGGAATTTAAAAAAATCAAGTCTTTGGACTTTTACATTATGTTCAACCTTTAAGCAAACTAAACAGATTTTTAATTTTTTGTAAACTACACTTCAAGATGTCAAGAAATTGAAGTACTAAACACAAAGGTGTGAACCTACAGCAGTGCTGAGACATTTAGCTCTCTACTTTGGAAAAGATAAGGTGTTTCATTACTGTTCTTGGCACACGTCTGGTAACTAATGGCAGTGAGGTACAAATTGCTAAAGCATAACAACCAGTGAGAAAAGGCTCATTAATCCACATGGCAAAATCGCTCTAGACTCCAGATAATTAATGCTGATTTAAAGACTTCTAGTGAAAATGAATCTGTGTATATGGATGGGATGGATGATTTTGTTAGGGTGGGGGTGACTTGAGATATAATATTTGTAAGAGAAGCAGAATATTTGTTTCTTAAAAACTGTCTGGCACCTGGAAAATGCAAAAGTAAAGCATGTCTGCCAAGTTTGAACAACAGTAAAATAAGTGCCATTCACAGGACAGGGTGTCAGTCTAATTCAACAGTTCTGAACCGGCAGCCTGCAGGCCGCACGCAGCCCAATTAGCGCACAGTTGTGGCCAGGCCCAGCTCAGCTATGTGGTAAAGGCCATCCCATGTGCCAGGGTCTGCACTGCCCCGCTGCTCAGCGCGGCAGCGTCGGGAGCCCCTGGCCGACCCCATGAGCTCTCTGGTCCTGGGCAGCCAGCCCGCCCCACATGGCAGGGGTCTGGGGTCAGGGCAGCCACCCAGCCCCACAGGGTCCGGGGCGGTAGCTGCTTGGTCTTGCATAGCAAGGGTCTGGCTGCTGCTGCCCTGCCACCTGGCCCCTGCAGCCAGGTAACACACTGCGGGCCACACATACGGCCCACAATGTGTAATAAGTTGAGAACTATTGGTCTAATTTCTGCAGTTGGAACCAGGCCTGTTCTCTCGAAAGCAAAAGTTATCAATTTACAAATTTGGACGGAGCTCACTGAAAATCAAAAATCTCTCTCTAAACTTGGTTTAAAACAAAAAAAAAAGTCTTCTTGTATTTGCTCAGACTATCACTTTAAGGGGATTCAACAACCAAGAGTAAGGAAAATATGAGGTGGTCATTCTTGGATTTCCAAAGTGGGGGTTGTGATGATTATGAATTCTCCCCCGCCCCCAACAACAAAGAGAAAAAGGAAAACAAAAATTGCATTTTTGCACAAATCAGCCCATTTGAGACAGCAAAACCATGTTTCCAGATTAATGTACATTTATTATAAGACAGCTAAGTTAATACTTTTTCTAAGAAAGGAGCCTAAGGGTATTGTAGCATGAGTTCTCCCTCACCAATCTCACATAACCAAGAGCACGTTCCAAAGAGAGAAGGAGGCAAAAGTAAAGGATATGGTGGGGGTGGGGAGTTATAGTTAGCTAATAAATTCCTTCATTACTGTACATTAGAATTTACCCTCTTTTCCTCTCTGGCATAAATGAATACATCACAACACTACCCCTGCACGTGAAAGGAGTGACCCTCTCCACTCCCATGACTCTTATGTTGCTTTATAGCCAACTATAGTGGCATTTTGGAGAGCAATACATGATGTTCCATCCTTCCCCTTTCCAAGGTAGATTATTGGGCAGATTCTAATCTTTGTTACACCGGTGTAAATCTGCAGGAAGTCTACATCAGTGGACTTACTGTGTATTCACTGCAGAATAAGAGAGAGCAGAATTGGGCCCTGAACTTCCAACTTTACATCACTTCTAGCCATTACACACATTGTCCTTAACCAGGTTTCCAGCAGGCAGTCTACTGAATGAGCCACTGGGCCTGCCTAACTTCTGTTCAGATAACTAGGTTTCACGGTCTATCTGCTGCACTTTCATTTTGAACAAGGTTCCGCCAAGTTCTTACTTCAAAAGGCTCTTGAGGAAAATAGTTGGTTATGATATTGCTGCTGCTGTTGCTGGTAGAAAATGGTAACTTTTGTTTATATGGTAGTGGGGGGGAAATGGCTATGAAATATGACAATATGCGTGCACAACAGTTACCTGTATCTGAGGAGAGTCTATATGCTGCTAGTGCTGTCTGGAACAGTGTTTGCAATATTACTGTACTAATTAATAGCTATGTAATGATGTAGTATTTGGGTTATTTGTAACTGTTATACCAAACATTTATAAAAGGAGGAGGAAACAATTAAAATGTCATTTTTAAATGAATTCATATAAGTATGATGGTTCTGAATTTTGATTTATTCAAATATATTATATATATATATATATAAAAAAAAACTAGGGAAAACAGTACTTTTTAAAAGGTCTACTGGATTCACAATGCACTTTTAGACTATGTGGTTAGATATATAATGAAAAAGCAGAAGTTGGCTGTTACTGCAGTAGAACTTTCTGAAATTTCTGTAACAAATGTTTTGCAATAAAAAAAGGATGTAGTTCAAAACATTTCTACAGCTTTCCAGTGCATTTATTTGCCATCATCTGTTTTCAACATCACGCTGGACCATGATGCAAGTGGCAGCTGCCTTACTCCAAATAAAATCTGATTGTTTTACTTCAGTTCTAGCTAAGACTAATTTAAAAACAGAAGTATTCTCCCTCACAGCATTTTATAGATATAATAAAAAAAAATCAGACTGGTTTAATAGTTCTCACAACCAATTCTGGTTCCTGGTCATCTTGATTTTTTAAAATCCAGCTTTTAGGTCCAGCCGTTCTTTATTAGTTCAAACTCTATGTTAGGTGCCCTGACACAGATAGAACTAGATTTACATACAGCCCACTGTCAAGATTCCTTCCCACTCTGAACTTTAGGGTACAAATGTGGGGACCTGCATGGACACTTCTAAGCTTAATTACTAGCTTAGATCTGGTAACTCTGCCACCATCCAGAAATTTTCAGTTGGTCTGGGTCACTCTCTGTCCCCACAAACCTTCCCCTCTGGGCACCTTTGAGGGCTTCACCACATTTCCTGGTGACACACAGACCAAACCCCTTGGATCTTAAACAAGGAAAAATCAAATCATCCCCCCTGCCTTCCCCCCACCAGTCCCTGGTGAGTCCAGATCCAATCCCTTGGATCTTAAAACAAGGAAAAATTCCAATCAGGTTCTTAAAGGAAAGCTAATTTTAATTAAGAAAAAGTAAAAAAAATCATCTCTGTAAAATCAGGATGAGAATTACTTAATCAGATCATATAGCCCAGAGGAAACCCTTCTATGCCTTAGGTTCAAAGTTACAGCAAGCAGAGATAAAATCCTCTCAGCAAAAAAGGAACATTTACAGGTTGAGAAAACAAAAAATAAGACTAATCCGCCTTGCCTGGCTATTACTTACAATTTTGAAACATAAGAGACTGATTCAGAAAAATTTGGAGAGCCTGGATTGATGTCTGGTCCCTCTTAGAGCGAAAAACACCCAAACAAAGACTTCCCTTCACCAAGATTTGAAAGTATCTTGTCCCCTTATTGGTCCTCTGGTCAGGTGTCAGCCAGGTTTACTGAACCCTTTACAGGTAAAAGAGGCATTAACCCTTAACTATCTGTTTATGACACCCACATATTATAGACACAGTAAATGAAGAGAAGTGAGGTAATGTCTCCTATTGGACTAACTTCTATTAGTGAAAGAGCTGAGCTTTCAAGCTTACACAGAGTTGAGGCCAATACATTGGCCACTAATGTATGGAAAGGATGTACAGAAACTGGAAAGGATCCAGAGGGAAGCAACAAAGATGGAATGCAAGCCATATGAGCAAAGGCTGAAGGAACTGGGTATGTTTAGTTTGGAAAAGAGGAGATGGGGGTGGGAAGAGATAATATGATAGCAGTTTTCAGATACTTGAAAGGCTGCTATAAAAAAGTTGTTCTCTTTTGCCACTGAGGGCATAGCAGATTTAGATAAAATCTCAGGAAAAGCTTCCTAACTGGAAGAACACTAGGACAATGGAACAGATTGTGTGGGGAGGTTGTGAAAGCTTCTTCACAAAAGGCCTTCAAAAGGAGGCTGGATAGCCATCTGTCTTGAGTAGTTTAGAGAAAACAAATCCTGCATCTTGTCAAGGAGGTTAGACTAGATGACCCTTGGGGTCCCTTTTAAATCCGTGATGCTAAACAATATTAACTCACCCAGCTTATGTCTCTTAATATCTTGGGATCAACATAGCAAACCATAAGATTACAGAGACTGTCAGGAGGTATGATGCTCATAATAGGTTATAACAGAGTGCAGGAAGCCAGGTCACACAGCTTCTAACCCTGTCTTTGCTACTAACTTGCTATTGCTTTTTAGGTAATTTACTTAATTGCTGTGCTTCAGTTTCCCCACATGTAAAAATAACATACTCATCTTTTAATGTGTTTTTGGATTTTCAGATGAAAAGCTCTATGTAAGTGCAAAAAGTCATCTATTGCTGACAATATGAAATAGTATCATTCACTATTAATAATTATTATTGCATTATATGCTACCAGAAATAGCAAATACTTGCTTCTAATCATGAAGCACAAGACCACGGGGTAATGAAGCTAATTGGCTCCCTGCTGCACCATTCATCTTTGTTTTGTAATGCTATACTGTAGCTTTGCACTGCCAGTGTGTGCCTAGGAACAAGTATGTAGTAGCTTTGCCTAAATGTGGTCGGCGGGGGGTCTGTTGATGATACCAAGCTGTGTATCTGTACCCTGTGTATCCTCATTTACTGTGCCTGAGTGATGTATATACCTGACACTTCCCGGCTCAGGTACCGCAGATCAAAAATGACATTGAAAACAGTCATGAAATGACGCTACAATTTTTTAAAAGTGAAGCATGTTTTATCTCCTGCTTTGTAACCTTAAATGGTATCAACCATCCACGAGCATGAAGCACCTTAAGAGCAGTTAGATGCACAACCTTAGGTGCCTTCTCAGCAGAATTATAAGGTTAGGAGTATGCAGTGTATTAGAGCAACACGGTGGATGAGGCCAATCTGTCGCGTTGGGCCAACAAAAGATATTACCTCACCCACCTTGTTTCTCTAAAGTTAGGAGTATTTAGCCAGTTTCGCTCTATTGCTGGAAAGCCCTAAGAACTTTTTAATTAAACACATATTGGGCTATATACACCGGGGTTTTATATCAGTTTCTGCTGGCACAAACCCTAGCAGAGAACCTCGGGAAGAGGGTTTCAGCAACACAAGATACCATAGCAACCCCTTTGCTGGAGCGCTGTGGCTGGCACAGTCCTAAAAGTTGCATGAGAAGGGTCACATGAACAATGTGCTGATTCAGAGAATCCCAGCTGCCATCTCCGCAAAAAAGGCTAAAAAAGCAGTGCTCAGACTAGGTTAAGGAATTGAAACTGCCAGAATTCCTGAGAAGAGCAGATGGTGAAAAAACAACCTGCCCAACTACACTAAGTGCCTTTTTTAGGTTCCAAAGATCTCACTGGTGCAAGGATTTAAATTTTATTCTTCTTTGAACAGTGAAGGTGAATCTGGCTCACTCGTGTTTGAGGACGTGAATGTCAAAAGTTACTTATTTGAGTGGGAATTATCAATATAGTCAGAGATTTTTTCCCTTGAGGAATAATAAATGCTGGTGTTTGCTAAGTCAAGGAACTGCTATAACTGTTCTGATCGCCATTCTGAATGGCTTTGTCAGTAAAGTTGAAGCCTCTGTGTTGTCATTTGTGTAACAATTTTCCTTTGAAAACATTTGAAGGAGGGAGGCACTTACAGTTTTAAAAAAATACATCACTCACCCCTTAAGAGATTAATAAATAATTATCTCTTATGGAATTTGCTGCATCTATTCTGGATGCAACAATTTACATATTGGCTGACACCATTCTATATTTCAGTTTTGTGAATAAGCAGCATTACTTTCAAATGGAAAGCCAATGAGCAGGAATTAGAGTCCTCTTGGGAGTGAGTGGCAATGGCAGGTGCTTAGTATCTCTGAAAATCAGGCAATTTAGGTGCCTAAAATTAATGTAGGTGCCCCACTGTAAGACATCAGGATTTACTATGGACTGAAAGCTTTTTTTTTTCCCCCTTCTCTTCAGGTATGTAACTACAACAGGCTGCAGAGATGTTTATGATCATGAAAGGCTTTCGTTATAGAAATTTTCCAAAGTTCTTTGGCGATAATCCCCAAATAAAGTGATCCTTGAATAGTTTAACCATATTACAGGGTATTTATTAATACAGAAAGTTTGTCCTCCAAACTGCCAGAGACGTCAATTCCAACAATGTTGCAAGCAGCTACCAAAACAGTAAAAACCTCAGCAAACCCTATTCTATTCTGCAGAGCCTCAAAACAATTGTTTTATAATGAAATAATTTTACATATCATGCAATACATTGTTAATTATTGTTATTCCTGTTAAACCAAAAATCTGCTGTGCAACCATAAGCCCCTCACTTCACACCTCTGCATTTGTCTCACCACATGCAAAATAAGGATACCAGTGCTCATCTTCCTGTGTGGAGTACTTTGAAATCTACATAAAGTCTCCTATTGACTTCAATAGTCTTTGGATCAGGTCTTGTACCAGACGAACTAATTAATAATACTTAAGTCCTCCTCCTGAAATATTACAGGGGATTGCTCATTTCCCTGTCTGTTTACTTGGGATTTTTTTGTTTTTGTTTTGCCTCTCCAATGGTAGTGAAGCATAAAACAGGTTGCAGACACATGAATTTCTCATGCCATGACTGCACTTACACATGGATCCCTAATGTACACTTGTATGCAAACAAGGTTTTATACCGTAATACTTAAAAAATAACTTTTATTTTGCTGTTGTAAAGAGTTTAAGTTTCTCACCTGGATATTATTTTGTCTGGAAGGGACAGTGAGTATCTGTGTTTCACTTTGATAAAATTCCCATCTTTGGTACCAATGACATTAGTCAAATTAAAATGTAGTTGACTTTTGTTGTTTTTTTAAAAACTTTCTGCACTTCACTCAGCTTGCACAATTAAACTAGACAGTCAATTTCATTTCTTTTTTCCCCCCACTCGATCTCCTTTGCAAATACGTCAGGGGAATGGTTAAACTGAGGTCTGTAGTAGCCCTTTGGACAATTGGGAATTTGCCCAACAGGCCATTACCATGAGCTGCAGTGCCTGTTTTCTCCCTCCTATGAATATGCACAGACAGATGCATTTCCTCTTCCATTTGCCTGCCACAACATGTGCATCATCTCATCTGAAGACACTAGGAAAAAGCACCCTCTGCTTTTTGCTATTCCCCGATGCTGAGTTTCCCAAAAACATTGCGTATAGCAGGAACCAGCACCACCCACCTCTCCCCCAAAATGAGAACGAGTCTCCTTTATCTGACTTGTCTATCCAGGATGGTCTAGACAGTATTTGGTCCTGTCATGAGGGCAGGAGACTGGACTCCATGACCTCTCGAGGTCCCTTCCAGTCCTAGAATCCATGAACCTATGACTTGATAGCCATCAAGCTCAACACAGTTCTGTCTAGATATACATATTTCATTCATAAGTGAGGTATTTGATCTCTGGCAGCCTCCTCAGAGAGCAAAATGCCTGACACCTCCACAGAGACTGAGTCTATGACTCTTGTGAGTGCCCCTCCCTAGAGCCCCAAATCTGTTGGGCCATTATATTTGTCCAGTGAGCTCCTCTTTCCCCATTAAGGTTGGGCGTTACCTTGGTTGGATGGGTCAGTGGAGTAGGTTAGTAGGTTTGAGGAGGTGAACAAATGATGGGTGGACGTGAAGAAGAAAAGCTTGAAGATGTAGTGTAGAAAAGATTTACATTTAAAATAGCACATATCACTGCAACCATTAGTGTTTTTCAGACCGCTGGAGTGCTTTAAATGGCCCAGCTGCGGTAGAGCCTGAAGAACCCGCTACTCCAAAAGTGAGGCTGGCACTTGAGGATTTGTCTGCATCCAGTGGATCTGCTTTACATTACACTATTTCTTGATCCTCACTATTCTTCGCTGATCCTTTCCCTCCTCCCACCCAGCCCCAGTCACTTCATGTTTGTTTTTCATGCTGCTTAGGCTCCATATTCTGTCCTGTTGGTTCAGTATCCCTTTTTCTCTGCTCCTTTTCTCCAGTCTCTAATGGCTGACTTTGGCTCAAACTTTCAACTTAAACATTGTGAAGTCTGAAATTTGACAAAAGAAGGTCCTCTAGTTTATGGGGAAAACCCCAACACACACTTTTCAAGGTATTTTAAAACTGTGAAAGCAATTTGGTCAAAACTCAGGACTAAAACTTTGGTGAGGGTGTGACTGTAGCCATACTGGCATGTTTAACAAGCAGCCATCACCCATTCCCATACCTTCCTCAGAATGGCTGCCATTTTCTCTCCTTCCACCCAAGGAAAGGTTTACAGAATAAAAAACAAGTTCTTGTCTATTTTGAGTTTTCTAATCTACACAAGCCTCATCTGTCCCAGGTGCTGTGAGGTGCAGCTCAGTATATTGTAGCAGCACTTTATATTATAAGGCCTCTCAGCTGCAGCTGATTAGTGCACAGTGTATCTCTGGAGGAGAGAGTATGCTTAAAGCCTCCTTGGCAGTCCCTCAGTACTCAATTGGCAAAGTGGCTGCAGCACAGGGGCTGGGTTCAGACCTTTATCCCTAAGGAACTGTTATCTGCCCAAGCACTTAGTCATTTAAATAAGGAGACTAACTTCCCAGATGTAGCCTGGAGAACAAATGTTACTAAGAATGGTAGGGCTCAGTTATGCCTGAATGTGATAGGCTTTTGCCAACAAATACTCACTGATCCAAGAGAAGGTGATCCTATTTTACAAATGGCTTGAGTTTTAATTAAATGGAAGGGTAATCAAACAGCTCAGTAACTAAGCTTTTAGATTTCAAAAGTGTTGATGCTGAGCAATTAAAGTAACTGGTTAGTAAAGCCAACTGGATTGATACACTCAAGGACTTAAATGTGGAAAAGGGTTTGTAATTCCTTTAAATCAGAGGTGTGAAAACTATCTGGAATTTGAAGCCTAAGCCAGGGAAATAAACTTGCAAAGCAGGGCTCCGGATCTAACAGGATGGGGGCAAAAAACCCAAACTCAAGCTCAAAAAAGGATATTCGGATTAAGATGCGCACCTACAAGGAATGGAAAAAAGATTGCTCAGCAAAGAAAGCTACATTCTGGAGCTCAAAAACTGTAGGGATAAAGTGTGGCTCGCCAAAAGTCAAACTGAGTTAGCCATTGGAAAAGAAATTCAAACAAATAGTTAAAAAGCTCATTAGCCTTACAAGAGAGCAAGAATAGCAGAAGTGGAGCCTCAAGGATGGACTAGAGATTAAGGCTACCAAGGTATGGCCCAAAAACTAAATGAACACTTTGCCTCAGTTCCAGTAAGGATGACAATGTACACTATGGGGGAAAGGCTAATGAGAATGAATGTATAGAAATGGATATTACTACACTGGAGGTAAAAGCCAAATCAATGAGCTTAATATCCTCAAATTGGGGGAAACCGCTCATCTGCCTCAGAATATTGAAAGAATTGGTATGTGGAAATTGCAAGGATGTTTAATAAATCTGTCAAGTTGGGGATGCCTAGAGAACAACAAATGTAGTAACTGCATTTTAAAAGAGGCTGGGGGAAGTGAAGTGGACAGCTCAAGACCATGAATAAATTTAGGCTGGAAATTAGAAGAAGGTTTCTAACATTCAAAAGAGTGAGGTTATGGAACAGCCTCCAACTAGGAGTAGAGAGAGGGGCAATCTACCCAACTAATTTTAAGATGGAACTTGTTAAGTGTATTAAATGAATATGACAGGACTGCTTGCAATTGCAAGGGAATGGACTTGATGAACCAGGAGGTCCCTTCCACTCCTATGTTCCTTAATACAAAAAAAATTCCAGCAAGAAATTAGTATCTCATAAAGAAAAAAATCAGCTACTTTTCTGTACCCATTCTGCAGAGATCACTCATACACAAGCAAAGGGTTGGCTTAGGTGATCTAACAGGCTTTCTCCCTCTCTACATTCTAGGGAACAAATTAGTACATTCCAGGGTGCAATCCAGGCTAGTGGGGGATTCTGTCACTGCTTAGTCTGCAACCTTGGGTGCCTCACAATGCTTTGCTGTGTAGCTCCCTCTTGGGCTGCTCACAAACAGCCTAACATTGTGTATGTCATGCCCTGAGTGCCTGTGTATAGCTGCAGCTCTGGTCCAGCAACTCTGACCCCGTCAGCAGCTCTCCAATCACACGCCAGCCTTGGTTACTACTTTCAGGGTGACTGCACCAAACTCACTGTCCAAAATTTTCCCAGAGTAGTATGTTCTGCACTAGCCAGCCCTCTTCTGGACACTTCAGATATTGTAGGTCCATTGCCCCTGTGAGGGGACAATATACAACAGTTTACTACTTCAATTGGTGTTACCAAACAATTCAGTTTAAACACAACACAGGATTGGTTTTGATTAAAGAATAAAACAAGTTTGTTTAATTACAGAGAGATAGGTTTTAAGTGAGTACAACTATAAGGCATTAAAGTCCAAAATGGTTACAAGAGGAATAAAGATAAAAGGGTTTCTAGTAACTAAAATTGAAGCTAGATTTGGTTCAAGGTAAAATGATTACCACATTTTTTCCAGCAACAGGACTGAATAAATTCTCAGGTCAGAACCCCTCCCAAAGCCAATTGCTTTGTCTTCTCAGGTGCAAGAAAGAGAAAGAGAGAACCAGGGGTATTTTCACCCCTCACTTTTACAGTCCAGTCACCCTTTGAAATTCATTTTCATGAGAGTTGCCCCTAGAGAAAGTTCCTGCCCACTGTGAGGACAGAGACAGAGTCCCTTAGTGAAAGAGGTTTCATGTTGTTGTTTGAAAAAAGATCAGTTTTCAGTGAAAAACTTTTGATTTGTAAAATGAAAGAAAAAAATGAACAGCTCTAAGCAGAAGCATGAATCATAACCCACTCATTACTAATTCACAAAAGTGTACATATGAGACAATTTAGGAACATAAGGCAGTGGGAGTTTTGGGTGCTCAAGGACTGAAGGCAGAAGACATCTCTGGAATAAATTCAGGGTCATTTGACCAGCACATGTATTTTACATTTCTCAGTTTGCCACATAACTTGGAGCAATGTTATGCATTAAATTAATGAAAAATCTATTTATTATTAAAAATAAAGTTTATGCATCTCAGGAAGCTGTCCAGAAGTTCTTGGTGAAGGTCTAAAAGGTTAGCACCCTACTGCATCTTTTCTGGATGTCCCAAATAAGAGACAGTGGATAGTTAGGCTGTCCCAGGACCAAACTAGGGACTCAGAGTCACAATCTAGTCCTTGATATCAGTTTGCTTTGGAGAGAGTAATTTGTGTCAGCCCTGTAACTAGTACAGATTGACAGCACAACTATGCTAGTGGAGGAGTAGCAGCCCTACGGAGGCCACTCCCCCTCATGCACTACTGCTGGCAACATGGGAAACACATGCACAGGAACAAAGCAGCAGGATTTTAGCCAGGGTCTCAATTATGACCTCAGAGACTAAGTTCTTTGGATATTTTCTGAACTTATCTTGACAGAAAAATCAGACTGCAAAGCTTAAAAACAAAACAAAACAAAACAGGCTCACTCATGAAATGTCCAGTCATTTACAGCTGGTTACACACTGATCACATTTACGTGCAAATAATCATTTCATGAAACACCACTGAGCTTTTCAACAAATTTGTAACATGTTGTTCAACCAACTCCATCTTGAGTCAGACTGAGTAGGAACCAGGCCTCCCAGTATTTCAGTGCCTCCAATTCAGGTCCTGGCCAAGCGTTGTGACGATACTGTGCCAGATCCTCAGCCAGTGCAAGTCTACCTAGCTCCACTGACGTCAGTGACACAATGCTGATTTACACCAGCCGAGGCTCTAGCCCATTGTTTTTAATTAACCTTTCAATTAACCTTTTTTGAGCGTCCAAATAGGTTTCTGTTTTGGTTTGGTTTGGTTTGCATTGTAGCCATAAGCCTGTGTCAGTTTTTATGGTTCCTGAACCAGTCTGTGCAGTCTGCTTTCCAGTCATAGGAGAAGGCCTGGTTACAGCCCAACTGCTGCTGCCCTGCCTCCATACACCCTCTCTGAAAGTAAATGGGAGTGGAAGCCAGAGGGTGCTTTGGAGCCAGATCAGCTACAAAATCAGGGCCTTAAACAATGGAAGGCAGAAAGTTCATATACCATCCCGTCCCCTCGAATTCGCCTCTCTGAGATTGGATTCGTTTAAACATCCAGGTTCAAAGTCACAACTTTTAACTGCCCCCACAGAACATTTTGTAATATCATATTAATCTTTATGACTTTGAAATATTCATAAGCAGTGACAATCTTATGTAGTATACTTGGTAATATAATCTCCAGTTCAGTAAGGTATTCAAGCTCATGTCTAATTTTTTCAGCACAAGCAATATCTTTGAAATCAATTATCCCTACCATGGAAGTTACTGAGACTAATATGCTTAAGTACCTTGCTGAAGTGGAGCTGTAGTCACTGCTATTTTCTAACCTTACTCTGCATTAAGGGCCTGATCTCTATACTTACCCATGTCAATAGTTTACTCATGCAGGTAGGCCCACTGAGTTCAACTTAATTATTTATATTAATTTTCTTGTCTTAGGACCCAAGATGTAACTGCATTTTTTTGCTGTAATAAATGAGCCTAGTCTAAGCCAAAGCCAAATAATACATAGTGTGACAAGCTAAAGATTACACTTGGGATTTTCAAAAGCCCCTAAGTAATTTAGGCATGCATGTCCATTGAAAAATCAAGCCCAAATCCTAAGGCTCATAGGGCAAGATTTTCATATGTGTCCAAGTCACACAGGCAAAACTAAGAACATTTTAAAAGTTTACATCCAAAAAAAGAAATAGAACTAAGGCATCTTAAATAATAAAACTTAAGTAAGGAGAAAAATTTGCTAAAAAGGACAACTTTATAATCCAATTTCTTTTTACTGTACCCTGTTCCAGAAGGGCAGCCAACCTCGTGTGTCATTTTTTAAGCTAGCTCTTTTTTCCATGGCTAAAATTCTATCCAAGGTTTTTTTCTGCCTTTAGGGAGAAGTCAGCTAAATCGATCATTTCTGCTTTGGGTGACATGAGTTAGCTCAATGAGTAAATCCTATTGGTTTTAGCCTATTTTAATAGAAATTGTGGCCTAGGACAGTGGAACAAACCCCTACTCTTTACAGTATAGATGGGATCGAATCAAGGAGAACTTTGCTGTCATGGAGAAGGTAGGGGCAGTACAATGTTATCTCCCACTGGCTAGGATCTTCCTTTCCTCTTCTTAAAGAGTTTGACCCCCCTTTGGTGTATGGGGGTCAAACCTGAAGGAATGGATGAATCCTCATATATATAATGCCACTGTAACTTTTCATCTGGTATGTTATATTCCCTTCTTGATAGATCCTTGAGTCCTAAACACATTTTTGAGCACTGCTGTGCATTGAGTATACCCATCCCTGAATCAGGACCGCTAGCTCTTGTCTCTGAGGGCTATGCCAGGTAAGTATAACTAATTGTATGTGCCATTTCAGAGCTTTATTTATGTCCTTTCAACACAAATCTGACTGTATAATAATGAGGATTACTGGCATCAAAAATGCTGAACAATTAAACAGACATTATGGGAAAATATTGTACTGTGCATATTAGAGAAATGAATATCAGTATTTCAAACTTCCTTCATCTGTTAATTTCTGCCCCGGCCCTTATTCTGGGTCTTCATCACACAATTTAAAGACCAGGCTCACAGAGCTAGAATTTGGCAAGTTAAGAACTAATCATCAGGGTGGTACTCAAGTAGGACATTTCACACCTCACTTTGCATTTCGCGGCACTGAATTTCATCTGCCATCAAGTTGCCCAATAAACTATTTTTGTCAGATCCTTCTTGAGTTCCTCAATCCTTGACAGTTTTCACTACACACTACAGAAGCAATGTGGGTGAATAATATCTTCAGGAAGAAGAGCTCTGTGTGGCTTGAAAGTTTGTCTCTTTCACCAACAGAAATGAGTCCAGTAAAAGATATTACCTCACCCATCTTGTCTCTCTCATATCCTGGGACCACCACAGCTACAACTACACTGCATTCACAACATACTGTCATTTGTCTGAGTGGCCACTGGATGTCACTGTTTCTCCTCTGAAATACAGCTGCAAGGGCACATTCATCTGGCTCCAAATAATGAAGTTGGGGTGCTTAAAGACAGGGCTGAATGAACCAATAGGCCCAGGCCTAGCACACAGTTTTGAGGCTTCCTCTACGCCGATACAGAAAGAGCAGCCTCTACAATGACTGCAATCACTAGGGTTGCCAAGGCAGCAGAGAGTCTTGTGGCACCTTATAGACTAACAGATGTATTGGAGCATGAGCTTTCGTGGGTGAATACCCACTTTGTCAGATGCATGCAGGACTCTTTGCTGCCTTTACAGATCCAGACTAACATGGCTACCCCTCTGATAGGGTTGCCAACTTTCTTATTGCATAAAACTGAACACCCTTGCCCCACCTCCTGCCCCACCCCTGCCCTTAGGCCCCACCCCTGCGCACTCCACCCTCTCCTCCCTCCATCGCTTGCTCTCCCTCACCTTCACCAGGCTGGGGCAGGGGTTTCAGGTGCAGGCTCCAGCCAGGCAGCACTTACTTCAGGCAGCTCCCAGAAGCAGCTGGCATGTCTGGCTCCTAAGCGGAGGAGCCAGGGGGCTCTGTGCACTGCCCATGCCCTCAGGTGCCAACCCCACAGCTCCCATTGGCCACAGTTCCTGGCCAATGGGAGTTGCGGAACTGGCGCTCAGAAGGAGAGTATGTGGAGCCCCTATAGATGACTTGCACATAGGAACCAGACAAACCAGCCACTTCTGGGAGCTGCGCGGAGCCAGGGTAGATAGGGAGCATGCCTTAGCCCCGCTGCACTGCCAACTGGACTTTTAGCGATCCAGTCAGCAGAGCCTCCGGGGTCCCTTTTTGATGGGGTGTTCCAGTCGACAACCAGACATCTGGCGACCCTAGCAATCACCCCATTCGAGAGGCAGGTGGGCAAGCAGAAGCAATGTGGCATGACTAGTAATCAGGAAGGCCCTGAGGAGCAGCATATGGTCAGCTGGCATGCAGTTAGCAGCAGCTCTAACAGTGCTGGACAATGCACAAGATAAGCTGCAGCAGAATACTGACAGTGCACAGTAGAGAAGTTGTTTGCCAGCTTGCGGGTGGTGGGCAGGGGGTAGAGAAATGGGATGAAGAAGCAATACTCATGAAGACAAGAGGGGAGTGGATAGGAACTGCAGAATGGGCTGAGATGTTTCTGTGAAAATAAAAAGTGTTGCAATAAGGTGGGAATGGTGTAACCCTAATATATCTGAGCTGCTCAAAGTGTTAGCAGTGCACTGTAATTAGAATTACAAATACTGAGGGGTGGAAGCCAGAGCTTTAAAAGGAAAATATTGGATGTTTGATCTATTTCCATTTTCCACATTCATCACAATTTTCACCTCTTACTCCATAACCATGAGTACTTGCAATAATAGCATCACTGCCCAAGTGTCATTTATTATCAATTTTAACTATAATTTATAGGCAGGGTTGATAGCATCACCTACTATTAAGGTTGCCCACCACTTCCATTTATAAGAGCCTGTTTGTATTGTTTATAACTTTAACTGTTTAGTCTGAATTTTCCACACTGTCTGCCTCAGGCTGAAGTTTTTTGGAAAATTTCAGCCAAAATGGATCAGCCATTTCCAAAAATGAGGCGAAAGAATAATATGGCATCTGCGTAATACGAATTTGGCCCCTTTGCGCATATGCATTATGATTAGAGCCGGTTTGCAATTCTCCAGTGGAACAGTTTTCGCCTTCCTCTGCTGCATGAGGCCTGTGCAAGTTTAAACTAGTGTAAATCATAGAATCATAGACTCATAGAATCAAAAGGTTGGAAGGGACCTCATGAGGTCATCTAGTCCAACCCCCTGCTAAAGGCAGGACCATTTTCCCTAAATAATCCCAGCCAGGGTGCGGTCTAGCCGGACTTTAAATAGCTCTAAAGATGGAGATTCTACCACCTCCCTAGGTAACCCATTCCAATACTTCACCACTCTCCTAGTCAGAAAGTTTTTTCTAATATCCAGCCTCGACTTCCGCAACTGCAACTTCAAACCATTGCTCCTTGTTCTGTCCTCCGTCACCACTGAGAACAGCCTAGCTCCCTCCTCCTTGGAGCATCCCTTCAAGTAGTTGAAGGTTGCTATCAAATCCCCCCTTAGTCTTCTCTTCTGCAGGCTAAATAAGCCCAGTTCCTTCAGTCTCTCTTCATAAGTCATGTGCTCCAGTCCTCTAATCATTTTTGTTGCCCTCCGCTGGACTCTCTCCAATTGTTCCACGTCCTTTTTGTAGTGTGGCGCCCAAAACTGGACACAATATTCCAGATGCGGCCTCACCAGTGCCGAATAGAGAGGAATAATCACATCCCTCGATCTGCTGGCAACACTCCTACTAATACAGCCCAGTATGCTATTAGCCTTTTTGGCTACAAGAGCACACTGTAGGCTCATGTTCAACTTTCCATCTACCGTAACCCCAAGATCCTTTTCTTCAGCACTGCTACTTAGCCAAACAGTCCCCAGCCTGTAGCAGTGCATGGGGTTTTTCTGTCCTAAGTGCAGGACTTTGCACTTGTCCTTGTTGAACTTCATGAGGTTTCTTGTGGCCCACTTCTCCAATTTGTCTAAGTCTCCCTGAATCCTATCCCTGCCCTCCAGCGTGTCCACCACTCCCCCCAACTTGCTGTCATCTGCAAATTTACTTAATGTGCAAGCTATCCCATCATCAAGATCATTAATGAAGACATTGAATAGAACCATATGGTGATTACTGTATAAATTGAAGTCTTTAAACCAGGATTTGAGGACTTCAATGACTCAGCCAGAGATTATGGGTCTATTTCAAGAGTGGGTGGGTGAGGTTCTGTGGCCTGTAATGTGCAGGAGGTCAGACTAGACGGGACCATCGTGATCTTCTGGCCTTCCAGTCTATGGGGGCCATTGGAAAATGCTGATTCAGCAGAATTGAGACAGTCTACAGGAATGTGTGTTATTTCCATCAAAATTATGACTGGAAACCAGGAAGATGTCCAGTGGAAGCTTGTCTCATCTGCTTGTTCACTTCCAAGGGCTTCTAGACCCCATGCCAGACCACCAATGTGCCAGAGCTCCCAGGCAGCCCACCTGGAGGGCCACCACAGAGCTGGAGCTCGTAGTACTTGTAAGGTCCCCTATTCCTTACAGAGAATCTGGGCCCAAGGTTTTGTCTTTGTTGGTTTTTTATTAAATTTCCCCTCCACCTCCTGCTTTTGTTCCTTTCTAGTGCATTCAGGATAATAAAAACAAAAAAATATATAGTATGCAAATAAAATGCATAAACCCATTAAACAAGCTACACTTGTTACATTCCTATATAGCCTGCTCCTGTTCTCACTGCAGTCAATAGGAGATTAGTCATAGATTTAACTGGGAGCCGAAACAGAACCAGCCCTTCTGGGGCTGAGGTATTCAAGCACTACCCCAGTGCAAATAATAAAGCAATAAATAGTAATCCTGCTGAAGTTTAGCATCTGATACTAATGCAGTGATAGGGGGCAATATTTTATTTCTTAAGGTTTTTCTACATACGTGATGAACTTATGGTAAACAATTATCATGATGCAGAGAACAAGACATTGATGTTCTTACCCTCTGAACAGACCAGAGACAAAAATACAGACATGAGGAAAACAAATTTAAGGGCTAAACACTCTTCCTAGTTAAACTGGTATCAACTTGGAGTAATTTTGTTGAAGCTACCCGAATTACTCAGAGTGGATGCCCCTGTAACTGGGAGCAAAATCTGGTCCTATAAATAAACCCCCCATTCCATATCTCATCAAGTTTGCAAATAGCACACTGCACTGCTAAGCTGTTTTACTCATCTAGTCTGGCCTTCTGAAATTCCAATCCAGATCCAAATAAGATCTAAGGTCAAATTCATATCCTTCCTGGGATTTGGTCTTATGGGTACCTCAGATAAGAGCAAAAGGATGTAAACATCAAGCTAAAATTAACCCCTAGGCCTAGCTTTTCTTAGGTATATGCTTGAGGTTTACAAGCTGCACCTGTCCCAGTGAGTCAGCAGGAGTTACTCCACAGCTTTATTCAAGGTTATAACTCAGGCCAACAGCATGGGTCAACATAAGAGCACTCAATCTCTGTGCAAGATCAGAGATCCTGCCAGCCTGTTAGAGACATTTAGGGACAAATGCTGCCCTTGCTTATAGCTATGCAACCCCAGTAAACATGATGGTGTAACAAGAATTTGGCTTTGAAGTAGGAGTTACAATTACTACTTATTTCCAGTCCTGGCTCTTTTTTCACTGCATCAAGGTGCTATAGTGATATAAAATAAATATTGTATTACTGAGGCCAAAATTTTCAAACCTAAAAGTCAAGCACCTAAATAATAGCGAGCTGGTTTTATGAGGTGCTGATCACCCGCAGCTCCTGAAGTCAATGTAAAACTAAAGCAACTACCTGTTGGCATACACCACACCATAATTGTTCACATACACCTCTACCTCGATATAACACTGAGCTCGGGAGCCAAAAAAATCTTACCGCATTATAGGTGAAACCATGTTATATCGAACTTGCTTTGATCCACCAGAGTGCGCAGCCCCGCCCGCCTAGAGCGCTGCTTTACCACGTTATATCCGAATTCGTGTTATAGCAGGTTGTGTTATATTGAGGTAGAGGTGTATATCAAACACACATGCATGACATCTCTATTATACAATGACTAAAGCATGGTATAAAGTGCTGCCTATGTTTAACTGAGACTTAAGTAGGCTGCTAAGGGATCCAACTGAGTACTCAAAAGTTCAAATTCCATTTGTCACATATTTGCCCACATGGATGTCACCGCCTAAAGAAGCTGGTACATCAAGAAAAATACACCACAACTACTGTCCCATGTAGCGGGCATGTGTCCCTTGACATGGCAGTGTTTCAGAAGAGAAGCATAGCTTCCAAGAGCAGAGGTGGAAATGGAGAACAGTAGTGAAAGGGCTAAGATTTGGATAAAGTTCTAGCTTGGGGATACATCCTGAAAGCAACATATTAGCTTTTCTTTGCAGTTAGATTCCCATAACTCCATTATGTTTGGGTCAGAGGCTATCTTGGAAGTCAGCTTCCTACCATGCTGTTGATTAAAATATATTTGTTTTGCCAGGTCTCTAATATGAAACACCTCTACAAACATGGTATTACAGGGCATCTTTAAACAGTTTGCTGAATGTCTTTCTTAGCTTAGATTTGTCTGGACTTAGATGCACAGAAAGAGTATGGTTGTGTTCAGCATTTCATAGGCCACAAAGCTGGCTAACTGTTTACTGACAATCATCCACATGGTGTATCCGATATGCTATGGCCATGTGGTTTTATGAGGTTTGTAGCATTTTCTGTACAGATACCACCTGAAAATGTCATATCATGTTCAGATGTGGCAACTCTTCCCAGAGGGTTATTGTTTACATGTTCAAAAAATTATTTCAAAATACTGTCAACTCCACCTCCTCCAACCAATGGTATCTAAGTGTTGCAATACCTAAGTATTCACTCATTTTTTTTTTTTCTACACTGACTTTGCAGAAACCAAAACAGACAATGTAACAACACATTTTATTATAGTCTTAATGGTAAAAAACACCAAAACACCACCATTGGAAAGCATGGAAATAATCAAGAGAGAATATGATCACTTGCCATCAGTAATATCTGCATGGGATCTCAGATTTTAAGGACTCCCTGCTCTTTATATAGTTGTCACTCCTTATTAGTAGTGGCAAATAATTTGTAATGAATACAGTAATTTATTTGATGGATGTTCTCAAATTGTCCATGAACAGACTCTGATTTACTCCAATTTCATTGTTTGAAATTATTTGTCACATAATTTCAGCAAATACTTGTATTTCTTTACATTGTTTGCAAGGCAGTTGTATTTGCAATTCAAGCTACACACATAGGTCATGTGGTATGTTTACGTTCCCTTGACTGAAGTTACTCAGATTCAGGTATCTGGTGTAATTAATTGCAAATACAAATTTGAAATTAATATTATGTAAATACTCTGCAATAGTCACTTAAGACAGTCTGTTTCAAATAATATCTAAAATAACCTCACTTGCTTGTATATTCATGGAAATCAAATATAAGGTACACTAAGAAAGTCAGAGTCTTATTTCCCTTCTGGTGTCCAGGCCATATAAAAGGTTTCTGAGTCTGTCCTCACTGGAAGCAGTAGCAGTTGGGCACAGATTTTTAAAGGCCATTATGCCCTTAAAGATGTAAACAGGCATCCATGGGAGTTAGGCACATACTGGGATTTTCAAAAGCTCCTAAGTGGTTATCTTCAACTTTAGGGGCCTAAAGATCTTTAAAAATCTGGCCCTTAGTCCTTTAGCTCAAGTGATAAAGGCTTTTAGCAATGAAAGTCCCCAAGCAGGCTCAGTTACAAAAAAACACAAAATGATTACAAGCAGTTAAAGCAAATTATTTGAAAAATTTAAACAAATTTGTGGAACTTTTTCTATTATTTGTTTAACTCTACAAAAGGGTCAGCACAACAACCCTGTTTTAGTATGAACAGTCCACTGTTTCCTAGACAGCTGTAAAATCTTTAAAAAAACGAAGCAATAAAATGAGCAGCAACAAAGAGGCTGCTTGATTTCCTGTTCCTGAACACCCCAGATACAATTGCAATACTTGGTTTCCTGATATCCTGCTTTCAGCAGTTCAAAATTATTTGGGATAATGAGTTGTGCCGGTGCTATTTCATATTACAGACACACTAAAGCACTCAAAAATCAGGAAATACCAAAATTAAATCTGCCTACGCAATCTTAATTTGGCCCCCTTGAGCATATACATTATGAAACAGTGTTTAATTACATGATATATACAATTTTTTTCCACAGGACCCTTGCCTCATTCCATGCACAAAATGGACAGTGCTCACTTAATGAGCAGCTATTCCATATTTTGTTTGAACAACAAGGAAAAATGTATGACCCTATGCCTTATTTACTACACACTACTCAAACCCTGCTCTGAAGATAGAATTACTAATATCCTCATGGCCTTTTCTATGGCACTCATTACAATGATATCCAAAAGTTTCACAAACATTCATGAATTTATTTTCACAAAAACCCTGTGTAAAGAGGAAATGTATTATCTACATTTTACAAATGGGGAATTAAGATACTGAGATATCCACTGATTTGGGTGCTCATTCTGAGATCCCTAGGATTTGATTTAGTATTACATGGCACTTTATATGATCAAAACACAGCTCCCGTTCACTTCAGTTGCACCTTTGAGTGCTCAGCACTTCTGTAAATGAGACCACGTGTCTCATGTTGGATGCCCAGAAAATGATGAAAGTGCAATTACTGACCCTCCCGCATGCTGAAAAGTTTGGTGTAGGAGTCTAGCCCAGCATCACACAAGAACTCGGTGGCAGAGGTAGGGGTAGAATCCAATTCTTCCAGACAGCATTCTCTCCCTGGAAGCTTCTGCCTCATTCATAGGTGCCGACTCCATGGGTGCTCTGGGGCTGGAGCACCCACGGGGGAAAATGGTGAGTGCTGAGCACCCACCAGCAGACCCCCCCATCAGCTCCTCTCTACCACCTCCAGTGCCTCCCACCTGCCAGTGGCACCTCCCCCTCCCTCCCAACACCTCCTGCCTGCCGTGAACAGCTGTTTCCCAGCGTGCAGGAGGCTGGGATGGAGGGGGGAGGAGTGAGGACGTGGCACACTCAGGGGAGAGGGCAGAACTGGGTGGGAAGAGGCGGGACGGGGATGGAGCTTGGGTGGGAAGCAGCAGGGCAGGTGTGGGAAGGAGTGGAGTGGGGGTGGGCAAAGCCAGGGGTTGAGCACTCCCTGGCATTTTGAAAAGTTGGTGTCTGTGGCCTCATTCACTACACGCCTTCCAACTTCTGTGACAAATGGGATAGGGGACAGACAATAGTTTCCATCACTATCCAACCCTGATTCATACCCAGAGCAAGCCCATCATCATGCGCACTGAATGAGGCGGGGGTCTTGTGGGGAAAATAGTATGTTAGCATGTGATTAAAGACAGTTTATAATGCATGCACACATCAGGGCCAGATGAAAGTTACATAGGTAATCTTAATTCTGGCATTTCCTAACTTTTGAGGGCTTGCATCTAGTCACTCTCAGGCCACCTCTGTGGCTCCCAGCCCCAGTCTCCTTGCTCAGCCAATTGCACTCTCCCTCCCAGTCCCAGTTCTCTCTTCCCCAGCCTCCAGTCCCAGTTTCCACCACCACCCACCCCAGGCACCTTGTCCCAATCTCCTCCCACTCCATAGCCCATTTGACTTTGGTCCCCTCTGCATTTGAATTAGGCAGCTTCCTCCTCCATGTTGCCTGGCCCAGCAGGGGGTCATTGAGAGCACAAGAGACCATCTCCCTGGAGCCCATAACCTGCAGCAGTTCAGAGCTACAACTGCAAAGAAAGTTCTGCTCAGCCCTAGATGGGGAGCATGCCCAGGGCACACGGAATCTTAGGGAAATTAGCTGCTAAAATCAAAGCCTGCACTGAGCATTTGCAAACTGTGTTTTTGTTTGGGTTTCTTTTGTGTGAAAAGCTTATAACTTGACCAAATTTGGGTTGATTTTCCCAGAGATAGCAAAAGGCACATCCCTGACCCAAAGGCCCTGCACCAAATTTCAAGCCTCTGATCCAAAGCATAGGTGTGGTAGAGATTTTCAACAAAAGGGTCACCAGAATCTTTTAATGTCGGCGAAACATATTTTTCCTTAGCCTCTTTCTGAAAAATGGCTGAACCATTTTGGATGAAATTTTCCAGACAAATGCAGCCCCAGGCAAATATCCAGCAGGGAATATTTGGGAAACAGTTAAAGTTTGGCAAATCTATAAGCAGCTGAAAACATGGTCTTGTAATTGGAAATGCTAGGCAACCTTAATAATAGGCAATGCTACCAACCCTACTAATAATGAACCTAGATTTTTTTTCACTCCACCTCCAGGTTTATTTAATTGAGGCATTTCAAGGTAAGGCCAAAGGTGAGGGCAGTATCAGGCTATCTGATAAAGCACCAAGCCTAGCCAGTCTGATAACTGGTTATATTTTCTGTTAAGAATTTTTTTTTTTTACTATAGTCTGATAATCCTTTGGAAATGGTTATCTTCAAGTCAGTTAAATATTAAAAGATCACCTTCTGGCACACTTGTATCAATGAAATGGTGACACAGCATTCAGATGAGCCTCTGATAAGGATATGTAAATTTTCACAGTGTGTTTATCAACTGAGTGATTGTTCACATAGGCGATAGTTCACACAAAGAGCAAAATGCTCAGATGTCATCTGAAACAAAAACACTGGTAACAGAAACATGGAAAGAGAGAGAAAGAATAGCTACGATGGATTTAGCACATTGCCAGAAATATGAAAGGCAACAGACCCAATTCTCCTCTGACTTACACTTTCTGCACAACATATAGTTCATTTAATTGCTGTGGAGTTATCCTAATTTCAGTGAGATTCCCCAGAATCAGGCCCAATATATCTCTTTATGTAGGTAACTAGGTACACCAGTTTTAAAGACACTGTCAACTTGCAATGTATCAGTTTTTAAAAATTATTTTAAAAGAGTTTTGAAGACCCTAATTGCTCCGGAGTTCCCCCGATCATTTTTGCAATTTTACAATGTCTTAAGCAAAAAAATTTCCTCCCCTATTGCATGATAGACCCTCAAGAAGGGAAACTGACTAACAGACTATACACGGAAACTAGTCAAACTGACGGTAATCTAGGTCAGTGGTTCCCAAACTTTAACAACCTGTGAACCCCTTTCACTAAAATGTCAAGTCTCGCAAACCTCCTCCTAAAAATGAATATTTTCAGGGATTTTCTTCTTTACCTGAGTATAAATTATACTCTGTGACCTTGGAAATATAAAATTTATTTTTATGACATGCTTAATACACACTATTTATTATTAATTATTATTTATCATTACAGTATTTTAGTACATTATAAAAACGGCAACACTCTTCCAACATCTCACTTTCATAGCTTGTATCGCTTGGAATAAGCCTGTTATAAGACAAAGCTCCTATGTTTCATCAAGGAGTATCAGATGCGAAACAGCAGGAAGGTATTTAAAAAGCTAACTCAAAGAGTTCCTCCTACACAAGCATTCAGGTCTTGAGCAGTCCAGGCAAACAATAAAGCTTAAAGTTGTTCTTCATAATAAATTTTAAAAACAGCAAAAAATATCCACCTCCCTTTTCATTTCTTATAAGACGTCTTGAAGTTTAAATCTCCTCAGAGTGATAGATATGCTTGCTTTGAACTGCTTAGCTCGTGCAAGTCCAGGGGCTCCAGGATGCAGGCCACAGCTGCCCGGGGTCTGTAGGGATAGCCTTGTCTGCCATTAGGGAACTTTTTCCCAAGAACCGCCTGTAACATTTCGCAAACCCCCAAGGGTTCATGAATCCCAGTTTGGGAACCACTGATCTAAGTGCTACACACAGTAAACAAATTGAAAAAAAAAAAAACACCAAAACTTTTTTCCTAATCTCTTCTATTTGTAGTAAATCATACTACTACATAATGTTTCCATAACAAACAGTAGGAAAAATGTTTGCAGACAGAAGTGTGACTTCTAAATTGATAGGACCACTTTAAATTACCAAATGTTTTTAAAGTGATAATCTGTTCTCAAAGCCTCTGGTTTTATCCAAAAAAATCACAGGAAGTGACAATCTCCTCTGAGTTATACCAATGCAAAACCATAAACTTCAGTGGGGTTGCACCAGCCAGGGTAATTTAGAGAAGAATTTAAATCTGGGCCTTCTAACTAGGCACTGGGACATCAGTGCCTAGTTAGAAGGCCCAGATTTAAAGGAGAGGAATGTGTACTGAGGTTCTGAACTGCTGGTAAAGGGCTGGCTTTTCCCTGCAATTTAGAATTTTATTTGCGGTTACAAATCATGGCACTTTTAGTACTGACTTTCATGATTCTATCTTATCACTGTCCCTTCTAACAACAGGATAAAGAAGAGAATCAGATACCAGCATGGCACAAAGGATACTGCTCTTTTTCAGGCCCCAAGAGTGTTTCGAGAGTGTTCTGAAAGCAGCTTGTGCCCACATCGTGTATTGTTTATTATCCACACTTCGGGTGAATGACCTGGAATCTTGTTTTTGTCTTCATGTGGTATTTTAAGTGAGCAGGGCTTTCCATTCTCCATGTTTCTCAGCACGTATGTATTTAGCACAGTCTGTCCCATTTGTGTAGTATTGGAGAAACCTCTGAGGTTTAAAGAGAGATTTTGGCAGGGAGGGCAAAAAAATGTATCAGAGTTAAACAGAAATCCATTTAACATCCTGTACTTTTCCAAGATTACCTTGTCACTTGTTCTATTTGTTAAAGATATTTGGCTCATACAGGAATTTTTGGCACGATAGCTTAAAAGGCTTTAATTCAGCCTCCCTTTGCACATTATCAAAGGGTAGGACTATTTGCAAGGACATATGAGGGTTTTAAGCGGTCATCTTTATTTCTGGGTGTAATCAAAGAGACCACTACATGTAATTATTTGCAGCTGTAAATAAAGAATCATGCAAAATTGTGTCTGTAATAATTGGAGAGTACAAATATTGCAGGAGCAAAAGGGAGATTTGTATTAAGTATGATTATTATTATTAACAACAACAGGCCTTCAGAAACTATTCTTCCTACTACTTCAGACTTCACTGTAGCCATCCCAATAGTATGCCTGAAAATTAATGCCATCCAAAGTCATTAACAAGGCATGGAACTCCATAGTTGTAACTTGCTACCCATTTTAAGGTTTGTTTTGGCCAGCTTAGTTGGGGAGGGGGGAGAAGGAGGGGTGAGAAATCATGCCTGCCTGGAACAACTTCTATCTGATCTCTGGTCAGAAGAGAATTTGTTTTGTTTTGTTTTCTTTTTAAGTTTCAGGTTAATTGGAAAAAGGATTTTTCAGCCATAGGATTTTGATAGACAAATCAGAGTTTATAAATGCCCTTAGCCAAATAGCTTTAGTTCAGAGCAGCGGTGTGGTTTTAAAATAAGTGGATAAACTCCATATTCCCCAAAGGAGAAGTGGGAAAACTCCGTTTACCCACATTTACCCTTGACTACACTACTGGTTCAAAAAGCTTAGAATCCCACAGACAACAGTGCTTGTAAATTCCACAGGCCACATAGCTCAGTGCAAAGATTTAGAAAGTTAAGAATCTAAAATTAGGTTCCTAAATCCATATTTAGGCACCTGAAGAAGTACCTTGATTTTTCAGAAATGCTGAGCACTCAGCAGTTCCTGTTGGCCTTTGCTGGTTCTGGGATTAGTGCACAATCTGTCTCAACAAAATTCCAAATTATGGTGGTTTTGCCAGCATTGCTTGCCACCACTTCTGGGTCTGTAAGTCTACTTCAAGAAATATATAGGCTATGCCAACAACACTGGCAAATATCCCTATACCCAGATCCAGACATCCTAAGAAGACCCACACAGAGAGTGTGTCGCAGAGCATACAGATGACAATTTATATGTCAAAGTCAAGAGAGAAAATGTTAGGAATTAGAGAGCCTGTAGAAGAGAATTTGAACTTCCTACCTCAGGTGATGCATTGCTAATTAGAATATGAAACAAACCTATTCATATGGCTTATCAAAGAAATATTTAAGTAATGCAGCCATCATTATAATTTGTGGTGACAATTATAATTTATTAACATTTGAATACAAACAAAGGCTTTTTGAAAATAGGAAATATTTGTTAATACTTGTTAATATATTATAATATAAACAATAATCAAGGAGAACTTCATTAGACTATTGTAGTTTGAAAAACTGAATATAGACAAAAAATCAATAAACTCAAAATTAAGGTTCCACAGACAATCTTTATGTTGTCAAACACCTTTGGTATCCTTGACCTATCTACACATGCATTCCTGAGACACCTTTATAAATCTCAGATCAAAATTCTACAGTTCTCAGTATGAGCCATAAAAGGGCCACATATGAGAAAGCCAATCACAGACCCACCTCCAATTCAGTCTGCTTTTCAGCCTGCAGCCCAAGATCTCCTTTGCTGAGAGTGGGATCCAATTCTGAGAGGTGCTGAGTGCTCTCCACTTCCATTGCTTTCCACACACAGATGAAATACTTTTCCGTCCCCCAACCCATCTGCCCACTGAAGTCAAGGAACAGCAACACTTTCACTTCTTTCTCTCACCTTTACATACCACTCACAAACAAACACCACCACCTTCTTCGAGCCACCATCACAATTTATGCCATGACCCCCATCAAAGTTATTCACCCTCTCTCTGCTGACAAGACATAACTATCTGCTTATCTCATTTGCCATTTTCATGTGGATTGAGACCTTACCACCCCCAGGCACCAAAGCAGACATTCCCTAATCCAAACCTGTTAGAATTTGAGAAAGAGGGGTCAAATTCAAGCCCCAGATTCAAACCTATCCTTCAGTGTTTGTTCTGGATTGGATCCAAAACTGGAAGGGGCCTATTTTCCACACAAACGTTAGCTGTTGGCAAAAAAAAAAAAATGCACAAGAGCAGCTATTCTTACAAGATTTAAATGCAAAATGGTAGACAAAAATTTCACAAGATTCACCTTTGGTCCAAAATATCATGAGCTTGCCATGCGGTTAGTCCTGTTTCAGCCTATAACCCAGATACCAAACCCTGACCTCAACCTGTTTGGAATCAGAAGTTAGAACCTGAAAATGCTTTCTTCACCCAAATCTAATTATAGCCTGGTTCCAGGTACACTTGAGCTTCATTCTAGCCTAGAGTTAACTGCCATAATGCTGCTCATTGTACAGAAGCCAGCTTGTTACTTACCCAAGTTATAGGTCATAACTGCAGCATCTCTGTCTTTGGAGAAGGAGAGGAGACTTCACCCTGATGCAGATGCTGTCAGTAGGGCTAAGGATCCTAACCTAACACTAAGGCCTAACGATGGCTTTAGGGCATGGATGTGAGCACCGGAAAGGTTCTGAATAAGACTTAATAAGGACTAATAAGAGGTTCTGACAGGTTCTTATTAAATCATAAGCTTTCATAAAACTGTCAGTTATACAATCCAAATACAGAAAAAAGAAATCACATTTACTTCCCAATATACTTTTTTCAGGGTCATACTTATATTCCCTGTCATAGAAATGGACTTTCATACTATTAGAGCTAGACAGTGCTTAAGGCTCAATTCTCCACTAACTCCAAGCACAGCTTAGGTGGTGTGCAGAGTGGACAGTGGCTTTAACACACCAGAAAATTGGTCTGTTTCGGTCACAGTACCCCTGTTCAGGAGCTGCTGCTGGTACACAGCCACTTCCTCTCCAGCCACAGCAGCACAAGCCATAACTTAAAGTTCTTACAACCTTTCCCTTATTTTACATTAGTGGATTTAAATGAAAGCTAAAACAGGAGGCAAGGGGGTGAGGCAAGATGCAAAACCTGTTTAGGTTTTAAAGTACTGTTTTCAGGGCTTACCCATCAGGCGCCACTTTAAAAAAGGTCTTTTTGTTTACATTGTAATAAACATGAGAGAGTACCTCATCCATCATTACAGTTCCTCTGGGTGGCATCAGCTTGTCATCACCATAGAGACCATCTAGCTGCAAATATAGTGTCATATAATTTATTTTGTGATTAGGATTCTGCCCTCAACAAAGCAGGCAGAGAGACAGTCATTAAACAACTGCTCAGCTCAACAGCCACTCTTGGTGATGTCAGGCTGACATTAGGCACAGCAACAGTGACAGCCAGCAGTGTGGCAATGATTACAGTACCCCAATCCAACACTACTGCTGGCGTCAGTGGATCCTGACCCCTACCATGTGACACCAATATTAACTCTTTGTAGCCCTCACCCATTTTATGTGACCAGAGCGAAACTAGAAATAAAGACCATTCTCTTTCCAGCTATCTTGTGTGCGCCCAGGGGCTACGGAGCACCATTAAAGTGGGCAGGCATGGGTGGGAGGGGGTCCAGTTCTGCCCCTGGGGGATGGGAGGAGCCAGGGGAGGGCTGGAGAGAAAGCCTGCATTGCATTCACAGTGCAGAAACTCCTGTTTTGTGGGGCTGGGCCCAGCTTCCCTCTTGGGCCCATAGGCTCTTGCCCCAGGATGCAGGTGGGGCCTTCCCTACCCCAGTAATGCCCTGCCCTCTTTCTGGCCCTGGCATCAGCAGATTGCATGCCCTGAGCTGGGCTGTGGTGGACCAAAAAGTAGCCAGATCATGACCCAGGGGACCACATCCCCGCTTCCACACCCCAGCTTCATGGCCTGTGTGTGTGTCACATTGTCAAGCTATGGTGTCAGAAGAAAACAATCTTTGGCAAAAATTGAGAAAAGAATGCCACCTGAATCTCCTGATTGGGAAGGGAACCTTGCTGCGAACCGTTGAAGGTAGTTGCAGCTAGAACTAGGTCAAGTTTTTTTGGCTGAAACTTTTCTCAGTGAAATGTGCAATTCAGCGAACAAACATTTCATGAATGTTTATGGGGAGCACCTCTCAAATAATGTGGAGCAGCACAGGAGAAAGAAGGAGGGTGCTTATCCAAAAATTTTACAAGTGGGCAGTGGACCCTGACATCTTGAGTCCATTGGAGGTGCATCAACACCTCATTTGTAAGTGAAAAATGGTAGGTGGTGTACAGAGGGATGCTGAAAGGCCTTGCAAGTGAATACAAGCAGCTTATTGTTGATGTGATAGAAAAGGGAGAGCCAGTGGAGGGATGCAAAGAAAGAGGTGACATGGTCAAAGCAATGGGTGAGGAAAATGATCTTTGCAGCAGCATTCTAAATGGATATAAAAGTGTGGTAAAGTTGCATTTGTCCCAGCCAGAGAGAAGGATGTGCAGTAATTGAGATGTGAGATTATCTGAGCCAGGAGGAGGGAGTTTTAGTAATGGATAAGAAAGGCCGTATCTTAAAGATATCATGCAGAAAGAATCAACAAAAGATTTAGGGTGTGCCTATGCTTCAAGCTGGAGGTATAATTTCCTGCTCAAGAAGACATACCCACACTAGCTCTGATTAAGCGATCATACTAAAAATAGAGTTTACCAAAGGCAGCATGACTGGCAGGGGAGGCCAGCTGTCCCAAATACACATCTCGGACAGGTGCATACTCAGGGCAGCTAGCACCTCATGCCATTGTAGCTACACTCTATTTTTAGCATGTTAGGTTGATAAGAGCTAGCACAGATATATATTTAAATGGAGATATCTTATCTCCTAGAACTGGAAGGGACCCTGAAGGGTCATTGAGTCCAGCCCCCTGCCTTCATTAGCAGGACCAACTACTGATTTTGTCCTAGATCCCTAACTGGCTCCCTCAAGGATTGAACTCACAACCCTGGGTTTAGCAGGCTAATGCTCAAACCACTGAGCTATCCCTCCCCTCTATATCAAGTCCAGCTAGAAATTATACCTCTAGCTTGAAGTGTAGGCATACCCTTAGACACAGCTAGACTGCAAGGACCTAGAGAAACCTTCAGGTCAAAGACAAAACATACATCATGGGTCTGAGTGACAGACAGGATGATGGTGTTGTCAGTGTTTAATTTGTGCCAAGACTTGCCAGGGCTGAGCTCCAGCACTCCGAGGCTTAGCAATTCCTAGCCCTGGCACCTCTGGGCTTTCTGCATCAGTTATGAATGTAAAAAAATTGCTTGAACCCCAGTATCTAATTGCTTGAGCCCCGACACCTCTTTCATTACAAATTAAGCACTAGATGTTGCCCACAGGAATCAAGAAAGAAGGTAGTAAGAAAAACTTGGGGGAGGGCAGGGAGATTAGGAGTTCCCTTTTAGCTATGTTGAAATATCAGAGAGGCAGGCAGAGATTTTAGTGAGTCCAAGGTTGATGCAGATCTATTTGAATTAAACATAAAATTACCATACTTCTGTTTAGTGAATTGCTTCTCACATTATTTTGAAATTAACCTCTTACAAACACATTGAGTAGCTATACAGTGTGCTGGTCCATAGACTTGTAACATCCTTATGAATGTCCCAGGGTTCCAATGGAACGCTGACAACAGCAGGCCTTCATTTCCAGTTCAGCAGCTGCTGCAGCAGGTTAATATTACTATTCTAGCTCTTCTGATGCTTGTGCGCCTTACATGTGGTGCTTCAATACCAATAACCCAACAAAGCAAAGCTAGCCTTGGGGATCCCTCTTAAAGTTACACCATGTTAGAATGAATACTCAAATAGCAGCTGAATTGCTGCCATCAAACCCCCTCACAAAATGTGGCTGTGAGGAAGCTATGTTCGGCAAAGCCCTTCTCCATCACTGGTGGAGTGAGGCTCATTTTCAATTCCCTACTTCAGAAAAGAAACAGAAGTGTGTTGTGGGGAAATGTAGTAAAGTAAAACAAAACCCAGATGCTTAGGAGTAACCGATACAGTTCAAGACAAAAAACTATTACTCCAGCTCTGTGAAACTAGGTTTCATTTTGTTCTTTAAAACATTTTATAATTTAGCTTTTTTTTGGTAAATTTAAACGGAGCCAAAATAAATACTTCGGATGAAATCAAACCTTTTGAGCGTTGAGCTTTTTCTTTTCTTTTCTTTGGGGGGAGGGGGCCAGGGGAAAGAGGTGTTGTTCTCTCTCTCTCTTTCCATATATTTATGTGGTTCCTGAACCAAAGTGGGCTGGAGAAGTTCACCCTCAGTTCAAAGAAGAGAGAACATTCTGTACTCTGCACAACAGGCAGGACTGCTGTAAAACAAGATCAACAACATGATCTCAGCAGCAGCACTACAATAGAGACACTTTCAATACTCAAACTGTCCAAAGGATTTCTCCATTTACATTTTTAAAAAAAATCACACACAAGGATATATGTGATCAAGGTCAGTGAATTAACTGACTTTCTGCCCTAGAACTAAGTTGTTCCATTTCCTCCACTTCTCCCCTGACGAATTTGGGAAGATTCCCCCCCACACACACCCAGAGTTGAATCATAGCTGAAGCATTTCCAAGGAAACAACCCCTCCTCCCTTCAAATTCCCTCACGGGCGCACTGCTTAAGGTTTGATTAAAGTAGTTCAATATTTTCTGCCAGTGGCACCTGAATGCTAGGTTTTTGAGCCAGATCCTTTGCTGATATAATCCCAGCAATTTCAGCAGGACTGCACAGGGTAAATATGCACAGATTCCACCCAGCATGTGCATTATACTGAAGCCAAAGTGTTGCCACTTTAATGGGGAAAGGGCTCCATTTGGCGTTCTCCTCCTAGGTGATAAACAGTATGACTTCATCTCTCAACCTGTTTACTGTTTAAGATGGTCAATAACAGAATCACTCACAAATTTGGCAAGCTTTGCTAAGAAGCTACTGAAATGGGGGAGGAGTAAAGGGAGGCATAGATCTGAGGGGATGTTTTTGTCTGTGTACTAAGATCTGACCCGTATCTGTAAATCAATGATTCACTATTTCACAAGTCACTTGATCTAGCTGAGTTTTAAATATGGAAATGTGCAGATTTGAAATATAATCATCTGATCATCTCAGTAAAGCAGTCACTATGGATTCCCACTGCCAGAGCTGTGAACAAAATCACTGGTGAAGAGGTGGCTGTCAGAGTAAGAGATAGGAGGCAAAAGGTCCTGCAGTGGTCATTCTAAAAAAAAAAAAAAAAAAGTGTGGAGCAGACAGTAAGTGAAGTTGTCCAATAAGGAAACAGTTTTGAGCACGGAGCTGTTGTCTGTCCAGGGCATGAATCTAGGGCTTACTCTTGTGGTTTATGATGTCATCAGAATCCGTCTAGACAATTACAGCCCATCACTCATCATCAGGGCTAGTTCAGACAGTGCTGCCAAGCTTGTGGGTGATGGCAGGCCCAGGTCACAGGGATCCCCAGCCAGCAGGTGCAGGTTGAAAGGCTGATGTGATGTTTATTGTTCATGCACTAATGCTGTCCTGGAGAGCGTGAGCTCTTTCATTCAGATTAAAAGTTGTCAGGAAATAAATTGAGCCACTTGTGGCATCAGGATGTCTCCATCTTTGTCCTCGTCATTGCTGAGATACATTGCAGGTTCCCCCATTCTCCTGTTTAACAGGAAATCATTACTTCCCTAACACACACTCCTGTTCTGGACACATTATTTCTTCTACCCCCTGCCCATGAGACTGAAACCCCTATCAATTTGTCATAGGAGTTTGAGGCAGGTTGGAGAGCAAAAATCATATAATGAATCATGGGCCTCAAAGCCAATGAGTCCAACTGAATAACTTAACAGATGATCCTTTGACTTAACTGAACTGGCCCTGACCCATTACCTGTTTGTTCTCCGTGCGTTACTTATTGTGCTATTTTTATAGCTATAGAGCTGTAAGCTGAAAACAAGCTGGATTGCCACAGGATAAGATAGAAAGAACATAAGAAGCATTGAAAGTTTGCTATAGCATGGGACAGAGCCGTAGATGCAAATTCCTGCCACTTCCATATGTTCATCATGTGCTGTACCTGACATCACTGTCCACTTGAAATTGTCACCCACTTTGCTCTATCATCCATCTCTATCACTTTATGTAAATCCACAGAAAGACTCTGATCATTTTTAGATACAAAATAATCCTTCCCTTCTCTTTCCTTTCCTTATTTGCATGGATTAAAGTTCATATGCATGTTGCCAATGCATTAGTAACCAAGTATTCATAATTAATCGCTTGGTATAACCATGTTTTTACCTGAGCTTCAAAAGAATGGATTGCACAAGGCCTTTTCCTTCATCTTTATTTTACACTGATAATATGCTGCCCCATTTCTACAGATACTTGTAAAATAGAGGGTTTTCTTCATATTTACATGTTGGCAAAAAGTAAAAAAACACTGAATACATTTTCCTTAGTCTGCTCTGTATTGTCTTCTTCACATAAAGTACGTTTAAAAGGCAAATATTTACCCTGCCTAAATAAAAGGTTATATACTGCTCGTGTGTGTGTGCAGCAAAGGGAATTTGCCAGACAGCTGCCAATATTCAGGACCTGTACATAGGTTGGTTTAGCATCTGTATATCTATCAATATAAGAAATTTGTAGTCTTCAGAAACTCACATCACCCTCCTGAACTGTACGTGTGACAGCTGGAAAAATCATTATCCAAAACAAATAATGGATTTCTCAGAAGAAAACTTTTCAGTTTTCCAATGTGCGTCTGGGTTTCAGCATTTCTAACAATATCATTACTTATATTCAGCCTTCCATTCCCAAAGCTCCCAAGGCATTTTAAATGCTATAGGCCAGAACAGTTTCACTCATGAAATCCTTATGTCGGGTATATTAGAGGGATGTGAGGTAAGATGCAAAAGCAAGAGTTGATCAATGATGCAATGTTTGCTGAAAAACATTGAGATTTTTGCAGGAACTTGAAGGAAAAGTGTGAGGTAACCTGATACACAAAAGGAGAAATGTTGCTACAGATGTAGGGATAGCACACAGCCATGAAGGGGTTAATGGACAGACCACTTATTTTCCCAGCTGTGATTCAGTGATGACTAGCAGCTGGGTTAAAAGGCTTCCACTCAGGCAGAGAGGAATGGTTGCCAGAGAGGCTGGGACTATCTCAAGGAGGTTCCCCAGCAGTAGCCTGGCATGGAAACACCCAAGGAAGAGATGCAGAGGACTGCCACAGGGAAAAGGGGGTGAAGTTCCTGAGAAATAGTAAAAAGGACATTTCTTTCCCTCCTACCGTCTAAGGGAGGGAGAGAAAAGGCCAGACTTCTGGAGGTCCACATCTGATTTTAGAGAGTTTATACAGGGGCAAGGACTAACCAGCAGAGACCTAGAAAGCTGGGAGACTATACTCTTAATGGTCCAGGGTATAAGAACAATCTCTTAGGAACAAGTCCCTTCACAGATAGTCATTAATATAGGCACAGAGTGACAAGTGGGAGAAGATGACAAAGGTTTTGCTAAAGTAGGCAGAACATGTGAGAAGAGGTGAAGTAGTGGGCAAGGCCTGATGTGAATTGGAACAAGAAGTTAGCAGAAGGACTTCTGGACCAGGGTGACCTGTTTAGAATGGCAAGCAAGGAAGATTACTTCAGCTGCAATGTGTTGTGTGGACTGAAGCAGGAAGAGACTGGGATACCTAAGAAGAGAAGGTCACAGTTGCCACCGGAGCAATACGAAGTGTGAGGGCCAAATTATTAGCAGAAGAAAGAAAATGGCAGACTTGGAAATTTCCGGTACTTTTTAAAAAGAGGGGAGGCCAAATCTTTGGCATTAGCAATTCAACAATAGTTAGGCTGTGAGCAGCAAGAATGCCACCTCCTCCTTTTCCTCATCAGTTCTATTTTAGCTCCGAACCCAGGACTAAATGTTTTATTCTCGGAGATTCTTTTTATTGGCCTGTGCTCCCAAATGAGAGATCTCTTCTTTTAGCTCTGCTTTACTATCTTGTCAGCTTTGATGGTATTTTCTCACCACCAAGTGCACAATACACTCTCCTTACCTCCCTTTGTCTTTACTGTTACAAATATATAGACTTCATCCCCACCCCAGCACTAAATACAAGGTACTCATAATGAGGAAGTTCTCCACATATCCCCATTCTCCCCTTATTTCCATAAAAAAGGAAAAGACCAACTGCAAGAATGCCGTCCCCTTTGTTGTCCTCTTCTAAGAGCATACTCCTCCCATATAACCAGAACCATACCACATAAGAAAGCAAATACAGTGCAGAATTTTAAGTAAGATTACAATTCCAACACTATTATTCACCAAGTGGATGGTAAACAAATGTCACAAAGGGTTCCTAAAATGTACTGTGTGTTCCAGTGATGTATCCCCTCTTGTACTATAAGGCTCTACCAATATCCAAGTCTAGGAGCCATATCACAGAGGTGGAGTCACTACATTTTGGAGTGCTTATGCCCCAAGATTGCCCTAATCCCTCCCTGAGACTCATAGGAACTCAAAGAGAAATTGGCATAATCTCCTGACTAAATGGTTGATGATTAAAACAGTACAAAGTCATCAGGTCTCTTATCCCAAATGAGAAAGACTCTGTTCCCCCACCCAAAAAAAACATTACGGAGTAGAAGATATAAATACAAAAGAAAAACTCAGGATGTTTCCATCTAATTCTCAAATCAGAAAAAAAAAAAAAAGAAAAAAAGAAAAAAAAGAAAGAAAAAGAAATTCTCCTCCCTGCCTAGCTGTCCATATGAACTTATACACACTAAAATTCTCATTTCTAATGGCCCATATATGGAAAGATGAAATGACCCATTGTGACAAATTAAAGCAGAGCGAGATTACATATGAAACCCTGAGGGGAGAGTATATCTTCTTCCATGCTGATAGCATGGCAGATATTAGAAGCCATGTATTACCTTCTCTATATTTCTGCTTTTCCACTCCAAGGTCTTTGTCTTAGTACACCATTTTGATCTGAGTGTGAAGAAGAGAGTGGCTGTGTGGACCCTTAAAAGCATAGGAATTCATTCAGCCACACAGACTGAATAAATGCCTGCATAAATTCCAGGTTTCCCCATCCCCACCCTTCCTCTTTTGTCCTGGGCCCTCCTCTTGTCTCATTAGCCCTTAACTTGTGCCAACAACAGTAGGAAAAGAATGATTGCATCCTTAGCAGTTTAGTTCTAGCCTAGCTGTTATGCAATGGGCTAGACCTGAAATCCTTTAAGGCAGGGCATTAGGGATGCTAGAGAAAGGACTCAGAAACTGTGCTTGTAGGAGTGACTTTACTCTGCTGCAGTGGTGCCCTACTTCTTCCAAAAAAGCAGCAGAGAATCCTGTGGCACCTTATGAACTAACAGACGTTTTGGAGCACGAGCTTTCGTGGGTGAATACCCAGTTCGTCAGATGCATGCATGCATCTGACGAAGTGGGTATTCACCCACGAAAGCTCGTGCTCCAAAACGTCTGTTAGTCTATAAGGTGCCACAGGATTCTTTGCTGCTTTTACAGATCCAGACTAACACGGCTACCCCTCTGATACTTCTTCCAAGCTACTGAGTCAGTTTCTACTATTAAATCTTACCTAGAAACCTTTGTCCTTATCATATAAAGCAGTTTATAGGTGTATTTCTAATACACATTTTCCCATTGCAGTGTACCCTCTTCTTCCAGATGTGTTTGCATACAGAGAAGGGAGATTTAACTGATAACCCCACACTTGGGAACACTCCACAACAAAGTGGAGAAGCACACGAGAATTTTCACCTATCTCCAATAGGTGAAATTGCTGTTACTGTTACTTCTGACTCTTAACTAACATCCCATCAATTTGGGTTTCTTCACAACCATCTGGCAGAAAAGGCTCTCATGAATGAGCTAGCTTAGGTGCACTGTAACTATGGTGCAATGGATGTAGTTCAGACACCAGCTGGAATGAAGAATGATTGTCATCAGTCATTTCATAAATTGTGACTAAGCTGAAAACTTTAACAGGGGATGGAATAGGCTGGTCATATAAGGGAAAAGAAGTCATTTAGGTGAGTACTATAAGATAATATACATTATATTGATTGTGAGGAATGTTGTAAGATTTTTGTTGGGGCATACTATATTTAGTTTGTTCAGGTAGCCAAGAAGCTTACCAGCTCCCCTGTCTGTAGACTGTTGTCATCAAGAGGACTGTGGCTAAAAAGAGGAAAGATTTTCTCTCATCTCTTTGTAAAGTGCATGCCAGCCCCAACACCTGTGGGGCACTGCACATCACTTGTAGAACAGTTTCAATGTATATCAAATCTGTAAAATGTTACATATTGAAATTCTGCGTGTATTCACTTGCTACATACCCGTATGTCAGTGATCAGAGGCTTAGCTCAACAAAAACAAATACTTTATCCCCTCTTCTCCCTTATACATACAAGCCAGTTGTAGACTTTTTTATAATGCAAAACTGTATGAGCAAGAAGTAATACAGAATAGAGTCTGTGTTCATCAGGCAATGCCCACACAATTTAGATGTGGATAAAACAATCAAACTATTATTTTTTAATACAAATCATTTCACTAGAGAAGAGCAGCACTGTTGTAAGTAATTGGAACAAATGGCAATTTCTTTGTAGCTGTCTCCACAAAGCTGCATGAATGTCAAAGACACTCTGGCCTGCTCCAGTAATAGTCAAGATTCATTGTTACTAGTGCTGATTTCACAGTCTCATGAAGCCTTGATTAGTGGGCTGCTGGCTAAAAAAGTGTCACGTGGAATGAAGTAGGATAAATGCAGGTGTGCGAAGGAGAAAGGGGCAAAGACCAGGAAAAGGACAGCCACAGAAGAAAGTTTCTGGCTAGCAAGCAAGCTCTCAGATCTACAAAAAGATACCCATAGTACAGCAGCTTGTACAAATAAGAAAATGTATTTAGCATTTTAAAATATTTCCATTATTTTAATTAAATAAAAATCTTGCAACCAGATCACCTCCTGCTTTGGGCCAGTCAGGTCTTACAAGACAAGTTATTATGAGCTGAGTCAATATTTGGATGGGAGACTTCTTAAATGCTACAGAAAGTTGAGCTGGTCATTCAAGAAGCAACATTCCTCCATCTGAGTCAGAACTGAAAATGTGCAAGCATGGGGCAAGGGGGTGCTGTGAAGCTGAAGTTGCCATTTTTTGAATGAAATGGCAAATTAAGGTCCTGTTCACATGCAGTAACTGAAACTTACCATTGCATTCCTCATACAAGAAGGGCTGCTAACCCCCATCTCCTGTTCAAATTCCAGTTGAACGATGACACTCTACCTACTGAAGCATTCTTCAGTTCCTGTTCTAAACTGTTGCTGTGCTGTTTCAGAATTGCATGTTTCACTTTTGTAGAGAGCTGGCTGATTCCCAAGCATAGGGTTGGGGGTTTTTTTGGATGGCACCGTAAAAAAATAAAATTATCTTTGGAATCCTTTGGCACTCAAAAGAATCAGTCATTAAATCTTAAATGCTTACTTACATGAGCTTGATACCTGTTTCTTGGCGACCCAAAGGATGCTGGGGTTTTCTTCCCCCTCCAGTTTTTATTTTCCAAGTGAGAAATACCGTAAACTGCAGACAGCCTATTGGTCAGCATTAGAGGACATCCTTCCATGCATCAGCTGTCATCATTATTAGCAATTCTCCACCAGAAAAATATATCCAAAGGGACTACTCAGTGTCCATAAGTCATAATGCAGATTGCTCTCTCTCATTTTTGATTGCTTCATTAAAAAATAAAAATGTCAACTTCAAAAAACTGTCTATGTCTTATTAATTTCAGAAGTCAGCTTCATCTGCTACATGAGATTGAGTCCACCAGTTAGTTTCCATGGAGGATTATCATCATTTTCAAACAACATATTGAGTAGCTAAAAGTAAAGTGACTTGTTAGATGTTTTGGAGAGATTCAATGTTCACTTTTTATTGAACATTTTAGGATATTGACATTACTTCTAATTTTGTTTTGAAAGAGCCAAGAAAACAAATATTAAGATGCTATAAAGTATTGTATTTGTCTTGGCTCCATAGCCCAGATAGCATCAGTTGCAGGAGCAAAGGTGTCACCGCATACATTAGTTCATATATAGGAAGTTCTGAGTCCACACAATCCTCCTTCCAAAAGTCTATGGCCTTGATCATGCTCCCACTGACTACAGTAGGAACAGGCTTGGGACTTAACAGAGCATCCCATGGGGAATAATCTTTGAAACTATGTATTAATTCCCATTTATCCTAAAGGGAGTGAGATGGATTTTTCCACTGGAGGCTGTATCTTAGGAACCAAGGAGCATTTTTATTAGTGAATTTTATTGTTTGTATCACCTAAAAATAAACTGTACAGCATAACCATAGCACACCATTGAAATAAGGGTTGATAACATCAAGATGCCTGGCATGTTAAACTATTCTAAGTAGAACTGTTTTAAAAAGCTATAAATCTTTATACATAGCACTGAAACTATCAACCATACAAAACCAGAAGAGCAGACAACACAAACAGATGGAAACATCTAGTGATCAGACTTCTGGCTGCAAAACAAATTGCTTGGGAATGTAAATGGCATGCTAACCTTTTAAGAGAACTCTTGACAGGGTTGTTCCTAACCCGATGACACCAGCTAAAATCTGGTTTTGTACATTCCAGCATAACAAAAAGAGGCTAAAGGGCATGTTTCCGGTATCATGGATCTATGTTAAAAACTGATCCAATATAAATAAACCAACATATTTTACTAGTTTACCCAATCATGGTGATCCACAGAAGATCCATTGATAAAAGGATTATGTTTGTGATGATCACTGTATTCACAGGTCAGAGAGGAAAAAGTTTGACAAAATTAACATTTTTAATTGTTTATGCATAATCATAGAATATCAGGGTTGGAAGGGACCTCAGGCAGTCATAATATCCCCCCTCCTTTTAAGTTTCTCTAATCTTAGGTTCCACAATAATGAAACAAAATAATATGCAGAGATTGCTACAGAATTGGCTGATATGAAATTTTTCTCTTGCCCATAAGGACTGCAATAATTAATCAAATTATTTAATAGTAAATTAATGTTTTTGAAGGGTGCTGGACTGGCATCCCTAAAACTGAAGTCCTGTAGATCCATAACACAGATAAAAGGGTATAGAGAATACTACAGTAGAACCTCAGAGTTATGAACAACCTTGGGAATGGAAGTTATTCATAACGCTGTAACATTTGTAACTCTGAACAAAATATTATGGTTGTTTTTGCAAAAGTTCACAACTGAGCATTGACTTAATACAGCTTTAAAACTTTACTATGTAGAAGAAAAATGCTACTTTCTCTTTATTATTTAGTAGTTTACATTTAACACTGTACTGTACTTGCTTTTGAGGGTGAGGGGTGTCTCTGCTGGTGCCTGAATGTTTACTTCTGATTCTAAGGGTATGGCTACACTGGCACTTTACAGCGCTGCAACTTTCACGCTCAGGGGTGTGAAAAAACACCCCCCTGAGCGCTGCAAGATACAGCGCTGTAAAGCCTCAGTGTAATCAATGCTGTAGCGCTGGGAGCAAGGCTCCCAGCACTGCAAGCTACACCCGTAGAGGATGTGGTTTACATGCAGCACTGGGAGAGCTCTCTCCCAGTGCTGGTGCTCCGACCACACTCACACTTCAAAGCGCTGCTGCGGCAGTGCTTTGAAATTTCAAGTGTAGCCATACCCTAAATGAGGTGTGTGCTTGACTGGTCAGTTTGTAACTCTGGTGTTTGTAACTCTGAGGTTCTACTGTAGCTTCTTACTAATAGGTTTGCATGCTATCAACATTAAAAATTTCACATGATAAAGCAAAACTGGCACTATTGGGAGTGGGTATGAGTGAACCCTGGCTGACTCTGAGCACTTCTTTGCACACCTGTATAGCCCTTTATGCAGAAAGACTACATTATTCAGCATTGCAAGTCCCCCTTCTGGGGATCAGGACACAGGGCTTAGGATGGAACCATCCAAGAATTTAAAAGGCCCATTTCTAACGCCAAGGTGGGTATGTCCAAGACAGGAAGTTGCTAAGCATTTAGGCCAGTTATTGAAAATGTTTGACTCCATCCACATTACAAATTGTAATTGTATTATAATTAGTTTAGGAAACCACCATGTTGCAACTGAGTCATTGGGCTCAGTTGCATTTCTGGTATGGATGGTCTCCTGAAGAGACACTAACCCTAATTTAAAGTTGTTAGAATCTAATGAGATGTTTTATTGTTTCTAAATGCTGAAAGAAGGAAATTTGAATTCTACTATTTCAGTGTGCTGGATTAAGAGAACAAAAAAAATAGCCACTATTTTTGGAGTTACACACACACACACACACACAATATATTTTGTGTTGGTTCAGTAGCAACAATAGTTTAGCATTCTCAGAGCTGTAATGAGTTTAATAACTTTATGCACAAAAAGTTTTAGAAGGCTCAAATGCCACAGGGCCACACTAAAAGTAGCATACCCACAAGGCACCACAAAATTCCATTGCACCAGCTTGCAACTGCCATGTTGAATTTGCTTCACCTGAGGAGCAAGTCTTCACAGCTGCCTACACAGCTTTTAGAGTTTGGGTTGTTTTTTTTTTATTATTATTATTATATCATACTTGAACAATGCAAAGCAATCAAAAGCTTGAGAACTGTATTCTCTGTCTTAGTCATCCTATGTTTTGTTTTCTGTACAGTATTTTGAAATAGGGATAGCCAAACTGGTTCAAAATAAATTAGAACTGTTTAGTCTGGGTGTGTTCCTCTGAGAGACAGCATTGCCTGGAGGACACAATGCACTGTTGGGGATCTGGAAGTCTTATGCTCCAATTCTGGCTCTGTTACTGACTCCAGAACCTTGGGCAATGTCTCAATTTCCATATTATAACATGGAACTAATACTTACCTACCTTATAGGTGTAGTATAAAGATTCATTAATGTTTGTGCAGGATTTTGAACATGTGAAGTGATATAATAAGTGCTATGTCACAACATTAAAAAGGAGCATCTTTTCAAACTAAGATACTCCAAGACAGTTTCAAACAGGCCAAGAGACTCCAAGTCAGTTTCAAACATGTAAGAAGCACCTGCAGAAGTACATATCATGGACATATCCTGGTTCCTTACAAAAATTAGAGACAGAAAGGACCTACTAGATATATAATAATCTATCTCCTCGTGATAACAGAGGATTGTTCAACCACCTTTGTTCTGCTGTCCCTCAAGCTAATTAATTTCACTGTAATTTCATGGATTTGGATTGTTTTTCCCAGTCTCTTTGCACAACTTTTTCCAGATATAGAATGTGACAAATATAAGACTGGAAATTAAATAAAATCTGCCACACTATGGTCATTTATAAGTTACAAGTATTTGGAAATTGGATAGGTAAAAATTAATTGGTAACCATGGCAAACAAAAGTTTATCTAGCTATGCAACCACTAGGATCTTCTGTCTCCTGAACCTAAATTTCCAAGAATCTGCTCTCTGTTGCAATTTTGTAAAGCAAAGTTGATGCAGCATGTTATGCAGGTGATTCATCTATGCACTTTCATAGACACTTTCCTTTTTCTCTTTAATATGTTCTTATTTCTTTTTAGCTAAAATAAGGGCTGGCCTACACACAAACGTGCACCAAACAAAACGTATGAATGAAAACAAAATTTTCGTGCGAGACTGTGTAGGTACTTTCTTATTTGGGAATAAAATGACTACAGCTGATTTAGCTGAAGTTAGTTTGTTGCTGTCTTTAGCTAAAAAAACAAAAAAAGGAGAGACTGGTCACCTATTTTGAAGCCAATTTAAGTGACTGATTAAACTAAACTAAACTGGTATAAGCCTGATGCAAACCAGTTTAAGTGTACCATTTAAGTTGATTTGAAAACAGATTTTAATTAAATGATACAACTTGTGTGTAGGAAAGGCCTCAGAATGAAAGTATGTGGTAAAGAAAAAAATATATCATATTTAAACAAAGCTAATACTTCAGCATTTTGCCAAGATCAGAACTATAAAAAAAAGTTTACTTTTCTTTTTTTTTTTTAAGCAAATGCAGCTATTATGAAACTTATTGTGAACTTACAGCTGCACAAGCCACAGTATATAAATGTGATTATACTAAAAATAGGCTTAGGCAACTAGTGCTACAATTAAAGCATGAAGTAGGGTGTCTTAGCAGTCTTTCAGGAAGATATGTATTCTAAAATCTACATAAGCTTCCTTGAAAGGGACATCATTTTTTAAAAATGGTGTGGGAAGTGGATAAGGGGAGAGCAGGTTAATATGTGGAATAATTAACCCTTTGTTTGTTCTCATGCACAATCCAAATCCTAAGACCCTGCTCCCCTTAACACCTGCTGACCCGCTCAACTATCAAATCCTGCATCTCTTCAAAGAGAATTGCCTCTCACGCACATTTCCCTGTGGCCTTGTCTACATTAGTCTATGTGATGTATTGGAAACTTACAATTACAAGCTCTTTTTTCAATTTGTAAGTTGTTTCCTGATCCTGCTCGCAAGCTAGGGGACTCTGTACAGAAAAGTGCACTAACTCAGAGTCAGTCAGCAGAGTGATAGCTTATAATAAAGGCAGGTGGAGTTGTGCCTGTTCTAGGGTTCTTGTCAGTTATTTTGAATTCTAAGAAATAAAGTAGCATTTTGTTGCAGCCTTCCTGCAAGTTACAGATAAATTAGATAAAAATGTGTTTATGCCATGAATGCAAGTCTGAGGGAAAATATCCCACTGTTGCACTGTCACTAATGTAGCTCCATCTCTGGTAGCCATCATAGGAGCTGTAGTGTAAGTTAGGCACAGGCATTTCTACCACTGTAGCATCTAGACCTGCTCTCAGCAGGCTTAGATAACACAATGGTAAAAAATGCCATAGGCCAGCCTTCACTAGTACTCCAGCATTCCCCCTGGAGGAATTGCACTGGTGGCAGTTCAATGGTGATAGATTTGAAAGCTTCTCCTGATATAACTTACAGGAGCAAAGCTTTCTGGGGCGTATTAGAACTGCTTCAAGTAGGTAGTCCTACTGGATAGAAAATAAATGGTTTCAGGGACTCTGAGCACGCTAGAAGTGCTGCAGGCAAGGACTGTGATGAAGTGTTATAGCAATATAGTACCACTACTGCTTTTTGCCCTGGGAGACAGAAAGTGACTTCTTACTTCATAACTTCCCTTTCAGTTTGACCACCCTGTGCTCATCTGGGATTAAGGCTAAATGTGACCTAGATCACGAACCCCTGGAGGTTTTCACAATGTTACAGGGGTTCGCCAGAAAAATTTCCTTAATGGCAGCCAGAGGACCCCAGGCATGGGAGGCAGCTTGTGGGACCCAGTTGTGGAGCAGACAGCCCGAGCCCCATGGAGCACTGAGCTTTGGGGAAGGTGATATAAGGTGGTCAGCTGGAAGGCTGCTGCTTCTGAACTGGGAACACAGAGGGGTCTGGGCCCACACAGATGCTGGACAGACCCAGATGGACTGTGCTGACACTTTCTAGGCTCAAGGCCTCTGAGAACTTCCTGTGCTGTGTTCCAGATGAGCAATAAACCTCTCTGTTTTCACACTGGCTGAAAGTCATTGCAATCTAGAGATCAGGGTTGCATTACTCTGTCTGGGTGTGGAGGCCATGGGGAAGTGGCGCGGGCCACAGGGATGTGCTGGCCGCCATTTCCCACAGCTCCCACTGGCCAAGAATGGCAAACCGTGGCCACTGGGAGCTGCAGGCGGCCATGCCTGCGGACTGTCAATGTAAACACTGTCTTAAGGCCTGACAGCAGATTACCCTGACAGGCTTGTGTGCAGCCTGCGAGCTGCCCATCATTACCCTGGGGGGTCCAGGGTGAGTGGACTCATGGAGGGGCTCATGAAGTGAGACAGGCATGCTGAAGGCTCAGAGGTGCGGCCAGAGGCCGTAACCCCAGAGAGGTAATCCTTGGGGAGGGCTGTCACACTGAAGGGGGTTACTCCCAGGGACTGTACAGAGCAAGAGAGCACAGGTCCTGAGAACCTGCAGCACTGGGTCACACCAATGGTCCATCTACCCTAGTATCCTATCTTCTGACAGGGGCTAGCACCGGATGCTTGAGGGAATAAACAGAACAGGACAATTTACTAAGTGATCCATCCCCTGTCATCCAGTCCCAGGTTCTGGCAGTCACAGGTTTAGGGAAACCCAGATCATGGGGTTGCATCCCTGACCACTTTAGCTAATAGCCATCGATGAACCTATCCTCCATGAACTTCTCATTCTTTTTTGAGCCTAGTTATGCTTTTGGCTGTTCCCTGGCAATGAATTCCACAGATTGACTCTGCATTGGGCAAAGAAATACTTTCTGTTGCTTGTTTTGAACCTGCTGCCTATTAATTTCATTGGGTGACCCTTGGTTTGTATGTTATGTGAAGGGGTAAATAACATTTCCTTATTAATTTTCTCCATAACCTTCATGACTTTATAGACCTCTATCATATCCCCTCCTAGCCAATTCTTTTCCAAGCTGAACAGTCCTACTCTTTTTATTCTCTCCTCATCTGAAAGCTGTTCCATACCCTAATATTTTTTGTTGCCTTTCTCTGTACCCTTTCCAATTCTAATATATCTTTTTGAAATGGGATGACCAGAACTGTACGCAGTATTCAAAGTGCGGGCATACCATGGATTCATACAGTGGCATTATGACATTTAGTCTTATTTTCTATCCCTTTCCTAATGATTCCTATGCTTTTTTGACTGCTACTACACATTGAGAAGATGTTTTCAGACAACTAGGCACAATGACTCCAACATCTCTTTCTTGAGTGGTAACAGATAATTTAGAGCCCATCATTTTGTAGTTATATTTGGCATCATTTTTTTCCAATGAGCATTACTTTGCATTTATAAATATTGAATTTCATCTGCCATTTTGTTGCCCAATCACCGATAATTGTGAGAGCCCTTTGTAACTCTTCACACTTGGCTTCATCTTAACCATGTTGAGTAATTTTGCATCTTCTGCAAATTTTGCCGTCTCACTATTTACCCCTGTTCCAGATCATTCATGAATATGGTGAACAGCACTGGTCCCAGTGCAAATCCATTGGGAAAATTGGTCATTTATTCATACCCTTTGTTTCCTATCTTTTAATCAGTTACTAATCCATGCCAGGACCTTCCTCTCTTATCCCATGACTGCTTACTTTGCTTAAGAGTTTTTGGTGAGTGACTTTGTCATAGGCTTTCTGAAAGTCAAAGAACACTATATCCACTGGATCACCCTGGATCCAGGGGTTGACCCCCTTAAAGAATTCTAATAGATTAGTGAGTCAGAATTTCCCTTTACAACAGCTGTGTTGACTCTTCCCTCATTATATTGTATTCATCTATGTGGCTGGTAAGTCTGTTCTTTACTATAGTTTCAATCAATTTACCTGGAACTGAAGTCTTACAGCACAAGATCATAGCAAATGCCCTGCCAGCAGTTCCATCTCTTTTAAAGTGCAGGGGTATCATCCTGATTGTCTCTAGTGATCATAGCTGTAGCAATATGGGGAAGGAAGTGGGCTCAGGCAGGAAGATCACAGGGCTTTACAGTGTAATGCTGGGGGTTGGGTGAAATCTTGTTGAAGCTGCCCGGTGTAATAGCCGCCCTTCATTCAGGACAAGCATAAGAAACAGTTAGGCTCTTTTTGGAGTAACATAGCTGAAACAGCTACAGAAGCGGTAGGTAAGCCTGAATTCTAATACAGCAGGCTGGATATTGTTTTTGATGGAAGTATGTGTGAGAGCAGATGAAATCAGAAACACCACAGAAGTAGACAGAGAAGGCTGCAGAAAGCCAAGGAGATTCCAAGAAGCGACTTGTACTGTAACCCTTGAGAGAAAGGAGAAAGCTAATAGCTTTTAGGCTGGAAAAAAAGAGGGAATATTAAGCAAGGAAACTGTCTCCTGTGTGATTCCTACTATGTTCAGGGAACCAGAGCTGTGTGTGCACTCTTTGGGAATAAACATCATTTCATCGAAAAAATACTTAGCTCCACCACCAATTTCTCCTCTTAACAGAAACCACCCACAAGACCCCAAATACTGGCTAACCACTCCGGTCAAAAGGGCTACTGATAGATTTGAACTTGAGTCTCTAGGGTTGATCTGCACTGAGTTTTTGCACCAAATTAACTAGAAACTGTAAGAAGTGATTTAGTTAAATTAGTGCAACCCCTTCTGATGATGCAGTAATAGCAGCATAAACGCATTTATAGCAGTATAGCTCTGCTAAGTTGTTCTGGTGAGCTAGGCTATACTGATAAACCCCTTCATACTGATCTAACTGCATCCCTCCTCCCCCTGAGGGAATTGCCCCAGTTTAACTAAATCGGTTTTTCTGTTTTACAGACATAGTTCAAAACTGCGTTGAGTCAGGCAAGGGAATACGAAGCCACACGCTCTGCGGTTAAAAATGAGAGGGCTCCCTCCCAAGAGTTTGAGTGTCCTATGCTCACACGGCTGCGCGTCAAACGTTTGCACGTCACCCCTCCCCCGAAGACGCAGCGTAAACAAACACCTCCAAGCAAGCCTCATGCCTGCGAGTGTGTGTCGGCGGGGCTGCCCCCGCGGTGCTTGGCCAGGGAAGGGGCGGGAGGACACGCAGCGGGCTGTCATGCCCATTGCAAACCGCAGCAGTAAACAGCCCCAGCGCGGCTCGGCTCCCTCCCCGGCTCCGGGCTGCGCCTCCCCCACCCCCCGTGTGGCTCTGGCCGCATGGGGATGAGAAAGCGGAGGCTGCGGCTCTGCAACGGTCCCTCCTCGCCTCTGTCCCCAGGGGCTGGGTTGAGGACCGCTCCTCTGGCGGGGGGGCAGCGCCGGTAGCGCGGGCTCCCCCTCAGCCAGTCCCAGTCACCACCACAGGGGCGCGGCAGGCTGCGGCGGGGCCTGAGCCGGAGGAGAAGCAGCGAGGGGGCGGGAGCAAAGCGGGGAGGGGGAGCGGGGAGTTGAGGGCATCTGAGGTAAAATGGGGAGGAGCCGACGCGAGGAAGGGGTGGGCGGGAGCGGAGGCGGCCAGGCTAGCGGGGGAGCCGGATGTGGGGGGGTGCAGTGAGAAGAGGCTGAGCGGGGGGGTGGCGGGGAGCCTGGTGCCCGCTAGTAGCTGGTCAGGGGAGCGAGAGGGCGCGAGCCCCGGCTGTTTACCGGGGCGGGGGAGGCCATGGAACACGGTGTGCAGCAAACCAGCGCTCGCAAAGGCTGCGGGCAGCCAGCACTGCGCCCGCCACTGACAGACGGGGGGGGAGCTCGCGGGGGCCGGGGCGCCCCCCGCACACATTGCGAGGGCTGATCTCGCGCTCTTCGGGCACGCGCGCCAGCCTGCCCCACTGATTGAGCTGGGGCTTTACAGCCGTCCCAGAAGGGTGTTATACCCCCCCAGCCCCAGCATGTTCCTGCCAATCACTAGTATCCTCCACGTTTGCTCTGTTACTGCCCAGCCCGGCCATATCCCATCTCCCTCAGCCGGCGCAAAAACGGGGTGCCGGGCAAAGCGCTCAGGATCGAATTAAAGCGGATTCCGCTGTGGAGCTGCCAGGCACGCACCACAACAAGCCGAGGGGACAAAGGGGTGGAATATGTACATTGAATGACATTAACAGGGACGGTGGCCCGTGGCCAGAAGTCAGGCAGCAACCTTAGCTGTCAGAAAACCCAACAGTTGTTCCCCTCCCCCGCCCTTCTCTGTCTGTCTCTGAGGTGTAGGTGCTAATTTCAGTGCGGCTCACGTGGGCTTAGGCGCCCTGAGCTCCGTGCACGAGCTGGGGGCGGGCTCACCAGCCCCCAATCTAGGGCAGTTTGTTCAACTGCAGTAAAGGGAGCTCGATGTTCCAGCAGCGAAGGGATTTCTGAGAACTGGGACTGTGTCCTCAGATGAACTCCACTCCTCCACCGCCTCCTCCCTTCTGCTGCCTGCAGAACAGCTTTAAAAGGGCAATGCCTGAGGAGCCTGGCTGCGTTACACGTACATCTGCAGCCTGCAGTGCAGTTTATTAGTACTGTCCCCACCGAGCTTCACTCTGCAGTGAATGGGGCTGGTTTGAATTCATACAAAGCACAGGGGTGGGTTAGGAAATAAGCTCTGCTGTGACTGCAGGTGTGGCCTTTTCTGTATATAAATTGTGCAGTCTTTGCACCAACTGAAGTGTGCTGCATGCAGGAGCTATATAGCCTTTCACCTCCATCTACATTGTATTTTCTTGTTTCTGCAGTTCTCCTATGTAGTGTATTTTTGTTAAAGCTCCTTACTGTAACAGCAGCCCCACTGGACATGAACAGGTCAGACCATTACATTCATGTTTTAGTCTCCATATCTTTTCTCCTTTGCATCCCCTCTTGCCCTACCAGCAATGCCAACCTCAAGGGCCTCTTTGTTTCCAACTCCCACTCGTGTCTCCCTGCTTTCTTCCTTGCTGCCCTCTCTGCTTGGAATGTTGGCCCAGTCCTTCTGCAGCAGGCCTCACCCTCTGCTTATTCATAAGCCTCTTGATGAGGCATCTTTCTCCCCCTAGAAGCCCAGACAAAATAAAATAGAAAAACCTATACTAGCCTCTTCCCCTGGCCTCACAGGATGTGTCTACCCCGGGGAAACATATTGTGTTAGAGAAAAAAATATGAGTTAACATGATTTAGCAACTAGTGTAGACAAGGAAAAGTCATGTTTAGAAAGGTGTTAGTTTATCAGAGTTCACCCCAGGGAGGGAAGTTCATCTAGGGTTTACCTCAACCAACTCAAATTTTTTGACAGCATTAAATGTTGTCTATCCCAGGGTTTAAAAAAAATGTTAGCTATAACTGGAGGGATTCTTCCCACCCCCAATGGCTCCAGTACAGTGTACAGTATCTGTCATAAATCCTGGTCCCAGGGGCATGAAGTACAGGCCCACAGCCTATAGTACCACAGGCTTCCGGATGTCCATAGAACAGCCCAGGGAAGCTGCTATAATTTAGCAATTTAAAGCCATCCCTATCCTCAGGTAGGTGTAGCACAGAATCTCAGCTCATGTTTTTAATCATGAACTATTTTCCTAATCTAGGCATGACTGGAGTATAGATGAGGCGCTACTGTGGTTTATCTTATACAGCTTTCAAGCTACACACCTACATTAGGAAATATTTTCCAGAAAAAATTAATCCATGGGAAACCTAGCATAGGCTTACCTCCAGGAGCATCTCATTTTCTCCAAAGGCCTCCAGCATTCTTATCACCATATCTGTTTAACTTATACAGTGGTAAAGACTGGTCTGGCTGTGGGAGTTGTGTCCACAGTAGGATTCCCACTAATGTAGACACAGCCTTTCATCATAAGCTTCTCAAGGCAGGGAACATTTGTGTATGTATTGTACAATGGTGAGCACATTAGGGCTTTATTTTTTTTTAATTCAGACTCAGGAATATAGTAGACCACTGTATAGATACAAGTCACCTCATTCAACACACATGATTTGCCAAGTTACAGTAGGTTAATCCATTTCATTCCAACTCCTTTTCATATCAGTTTTTAAAGACTCAAAACATTTCAAAACCTTTGCATGGTTCCTACATAGATTGCCACTCACAAGTTTGTCTGAGGAGATAAACTTGTAGATCACATGGACATTTCTTCCCTCACATATTCTGAAGCCATGAAGGCAAAGTTGTTCACTCCCGCATCATACTGTGCAGTGTTTGCTGCTTCCCCTTTGCCCCATCCTGACAATGGTCTCCCTGATAAGGCATTAGAGTATGGATCACTTGTCCTGACCTGAATCCTTATCCATTTCTTCATTCATTCATTGTGGGGTCACCCTTCTCCTCTTATACACTCCTCTACAGCAAACAGCTCCTATTACTGTGCACTTCCTCTTGGTCAGAAGGACAAGCAGCATCCCCAAACACTGCATTGTTAATGACCTCAACCCTAACATGAGTAGAGTTGCTTCTCATGAAGAAAGAGTAATTTAGCACAGCTGGTGGTCTGTGTGTGGCTGGTTTACAATGTGAACACCTGTCCATTACACACTGACTCAAGGCCATAAACTTCAATTTGGATTTGAACAAGCAAATGCCATTTGCCCATTAAAGTTTACAGAAGTTTTGTTATTAAGTTGTATCCCTGCAAACTAAGAGAGTCGTCTTTGGTAGCTAAAAATATTAATGCATTTTAAATACTGTAACAAAATAAGTCAGGCACTTCTAAATTCAATATTGAGTTACAGGTCAAATTACATGGATGTTTTGTAAATCACATCTAAGGTTTGTTTGCTTGGATGAAAACTGCTATATAGATACAAGATATTAATAGTTACATTCAAGCCATGGCCCATATCCTTGATTTCCTGGGAAGAAGGGGTTACAAACAGAGCTAGTATGCCACATGTAAATCCTACCATTTGGAAAGACATGACAGTAATGACTACTCAGTTCCAAAAAGTATCAATATCTGCTTAGAGCAATTAGTAAGCCTTTTGCACTTGGACTCATACTTTTGCCTTCATGAAGAGAACATGCATTTTGGAGGCATATTGGAAATTATTAGACAGCTTTATGTATTCCATAGCTGCCTACTTTGCCACAGAATCTTCCTTTGCCTTAGAATAATATGGCAATAGTTCAGCTTAAAAATTTTTCTAGTTGTAAGAAGGGTAGACTCACCAGTAGAGCTCCCCTCTTGCAGCTGGCTCTCCTCCACCTATGGCCCCTAGCAACAGTCACTATGGTCTTTCAGTGGTCTGCTTCTTCTTGTGACTCCTATTCAGCCATTTTAGTCCCACTCTTTCCAGGTGGAAAAGCATCCAAACAAATAATAGTCCCCATCCTTACATCCAGTCTGTGGCCCTCAGTTCCAGGCCCCACACTTCTTAGACCCCCACTCTCAGGAATTTTAACTGTCCTTATCCCCTTATGTCAGGGGACCTTTACACCACTTTCCCAGTGGCTGGTAAGGGAACCAAGGCCCACCCTCTGTACTAGGTTCCAGTCCAGGGACTCTCAAACAAGCAGGCAAGGTCTGCTCTATCAGACACCTTGCAGCTGCCTCTCTGAACTCTTTCCTACCATTAGCCTTTCTTCAGACCTTTCCCCCAGCCATTTCCTGGGCTCTTTGTAACAAGCAACCCTTCCACAAGCTTCTCCCTGCAAGTGCAGTTCTTATCAGCATGTCAGGGTCAGCCCCAGGAACCTGTTCCAATCCTGAGGATTCTAGGTATTCTCTTTATAGGCTTATCTCCATACCTACAGGATCCTTCCTGCTCCCCCAGCATGCACGCATGTTCACTCTTGTGCACTCTCTCCCCTGCTGCTGCCACCACCACTATGACTGCAAAGTTCCTCCTCCTCTCCCTACAGTCCCCTTCTACTGTTGCAGCAGCCTCCCAGCTGAAACTCATCATTAAGTGGGGTTGGTCCACTCTCCAGGTGCAGCCAGGGGGGCTTGAGGCCAATTAAACCACCTTAACCCTTGCTGAGCTAGTATGGGGGTATATACCCCCATTTGCACTAGTCCTTATTCTCGGGAAGACTCCTTCCTCCACCTGTGAACAGAATATAAATTCATGCTGTCATCTTCCCAAGTTTGCAGAACACCTAAAACAATAGCTCTAAGAGCCCCTTTCTTTAAATAAGATATTATGCTGAAGACTCATTTTAGCAATGTATATGTTAACATTAACTATTTCACCTCTCACCAACTGTAGAGGCAGAAGGCTCTGATTTGCAGGGGATCTGGCTGAATTACATTTTGGGAATGTAGGTGTGTGTCTAGTAAACACTAGAGATTGACTGAAGCAAGAGTAGCTGGCTTAGGGAAAAACACCCTGAATACATGGTAAAATTGGTATTCATCCCTTTGATAGGTAAGTTTTACTATCCAGGTGACTCCTTTGATCCTCATCTGCCTTTAAATGATCCAATAACAGCTGTAACAATCAGTGTTTTTTCCCAGTTATGTTTGGCTAGAAGACTACAGCCCTCATGAGTTAGCCCTACCTTTATCTAGGGCCATGCCTGATGATTTATTCAGCTAGTATAGAACGTGGCTTCTATTTACTTAATGGTATTTCTTGTAGACAGATAACAGCAATGTTTCTTACTCTGTGCTGACTTCTTAATTATTTCCAGGCTCAGTTAAAGAGATTGCTTTTAATCTATAAAGCCCTTTAGGGTTTGGGTTCTGTCATTTTAAGGAAGAAGGATGGTCTATAGTTGAGGCACTGGACTAGGATTTAGGAAACTGAGGTTCAGGCCTGGATTCTCAAGAATGTATTTAGATATATAACTTGTCTCTGTTTCACTGGGAGTTGGTCACAGACTTTTTGTTGAAGCATGGGCACATAACTTAATCTCAGTTTTCCATTGATAAAATGATAAAACCTTCCTGTCTCACATGGTTATCTTCATAAATAAAGATCTTAGAGACAATCAGATGCTACATTGAAGGGGTGTGTGGAAAAATCTACTCATCACAGGCACACCCCTTCATGTCTGGGCACAGCAGCCGCTTCCCTCCTTTGGTGCCCTCTGAAATCACAGTGATCTAAGTCCAACATGCCAATGACCCAGCACCATCACACCAGAGGTTCAAATCAACTTTTGGGCCTTCCAGCCCTTAGCACCAGGGTTTTCACATCCCCACCCTAGATAGGCTAGTAGAGGAACCCAGAGATATGCTGTTCTCTGGGTTCCAGCCCAGGGACCCTGTATGAAGCAGATGAGGTCTGTTTGTCCAGACCCTCTGCTAGATCCCAAGGCTGCTTCTGCCCATGGCCTGGAGTGAAGCATTCCTCACTGCCTCTTCCGCAGCTGACTCATCTGCAGGTCCCAAAAGAGAGGGGATCCAAATTAGTTGTGGAACAAAAGTAACATTCTATACCAGCCCTACTTGCCCCAAGGCAGCTCTGACACTTAAGAGTGTTTAATTAGGCTTTAGCCCCCACTGGTCCTTCCTTCCAAGCAGTCACTAGTTAGACTCTGGCCCCAGCCATACTTTCCTTAACAGGCCTTGCTCAAGAGCTTTACTCCCCCTTGCATTCAGCTATTGCTTCCCTCCAATTTTTATACCTTTCACAGGTGTAACAGATTGGGGCTAATTGGCCCCACAGATTCTCATTAACTCTTTTTTGGTCAGTGTGGGGTCTGTGCACTCAGTCACATGGAAGCTATGTAAGTACCTTGATAGATATTTCAGAGACTGCTTCTTTTTCTTTATGTTTTCCCCTGATATTTAACTCAAGATGGGGTATATCAGCTATCTTACCACAAATTTAAATGTTAGGAGCTGATGATAGGTTGTTCTCTAGAAAGAAATCATACCTTCTAGTCTGAGACAGCCCAAGTTAGTTAACCTTCAGGGTATGCTGAAAGGACTATCTGTTTGCTCAGACTTTTGCCTGATGAGGTAAGTTGGAGAAGAAGAATATGTACATTGGAAAGGGGTACACAGGATTTTCTTTCATTTAAATTAGTTTTTTTGAGGGGTGGGCCCCTAACAGACATTGGCTCTGATTACTAATTGTGTTTTGTATTCACAACAAAGTATATTTACATGTGCTTACAGACAAATGATAAACATGTTTTATAAATTAAAAAGTAAACATTCTCAATAATAGCAGTAAAAACAGGTGATATATCAAACCATTGTGTTACTTGTTGTCATACAGTTAATCACATGGAGAAGACCAGCATTATCTCTATGCCGTATCCCATATTGTGCAGATGACCCTGCATTTGTTCAGTCACCAATGGTTCATCAAGTTGTTCAGATACCAAAAAGACAGTCAAACATTATGATGAGGCATGTAGTGTAAACTCATACATGGATGGATGGATGGATAGCTAGAGACTGGACAATGATTGGACAGGTTCTCAATGTCAGTTAAAAGTTTATTGGTAATATTTCAGCTGTGTATCAGATTTGCACCATCACCTCCATGAAGAGGACATTGTTAATAAATCCCACACAAGGGAAAACACTTTCACAAGCCCTAATGGGCATTGATTTCTGCAACAACCACCACCACCACCTTGGTAAACCTCTACATCAGAAGGTGATATGTGGTCAAACCCAACTATGGTAGCAGATTCGTTCACGTCTTGGTTTGATACTATCTGCCCAGGGTGAAAAAGACTGACTCCAGCATAGGTGATTTTCCAGGCAAAGATGGAATATTGCTCAGAGCACTCAGTCAAGGAGACTCCTTAGGCTACAGTTTGGATGAACTCATCTCAAAAATATGTATATAAATATGTACAGTAGCTACTTGTCAAATAACTTTATTTTTTGTTGGGAGGAGATATGATCTATTTATTTTGTCAGGTTATATTTCACTTGTTTAATTAAAAATACGTAAGTCTTTGAAGGGAATTAAAAGATGTTGAAAGAGAAACAGCTGAAATAAGTAGCTTTAATACTAAACTTTTATTAGGCTTGTCAGTGAAGGGAGACCATATAATACCTCTAATAGCAGCAAATAACCTGTAAGCATTTTAAATGGATTTTTCAATATCCCTAAGAGATTTCATCACTGACACCATTTACCCAAAAAGCATTCCTTGGATACAGCGGGCACCCTTAGGAATGTGTTAGGTGCCTTCGTTAGATAACTTTGTCCCTTGTTTGCTGTATTTTAGGTAATCCCTATAGTATGTTTAGGGAAGTTTACATTATTGACCTTTGCCCTCTCCTTCCTCTTACACCCTTTTCCATTAACTTTTTGCCTCATTCTTTGTTTCCTATCTGAAATTAGTTTTTACGTTCCTCTGTACAGGGATCATGTCATTTTCTGTATATGGCTGTTAGACTTTTGGGCTCTGTAAAATCAAATGATACAAATATTTTGGGTTCTGATCCTGGACATTTTAAAGCATATCAGAAATCCAGCAGACTCCTGCCCTGGTTTGAAAAAAAAAAACACAACAACCTCTCCCTGGAATGGAACTTATGGGTCTTTAACTGGGGTGGAGAGGTGGCTCTAGGTCAGTGACTTTACAATTATTTCACCCCTTTACGTCTGCAGTCTAAACTCCTACGACAGCACAATCTCGGTCGGGTCTCCCACTCCAGCTCTCTAGGTTTACAAGTGTTGAGCCCTGTTTGGAATTTCTTTCTGATTGGCTAAGCCAATGTTAGTGACATCAGCCAACTTACTTTCGATTGGCCAGCTGGTTGCTGGGACTGTAGGACTTCCAGCGAGGCAGTTAACCCGGTAAGTGCTGGAAAGCCAAACTTGGAAACCTGCTGGGCAGAGAGCGCTATAGCTAATCCACAAGGAAAGGGATTTAGTCCAACAGGAAAGCAGCAGTGTTCGGCACCCTGCGAGATTAAGATGCAGTCAGAGGGAGCTCGCTAAAGAGAGTTTTATTCAGGCTGGAGCTCAATAATAAGTGATTCCGATTATATATTTATTTCAGATTCCTCCCCCATCGCCCTTTTAAATCGCAGCACTCGGACTCCCGGAGTAGCACGAGGCATTGGGAGGGAATATTAGGATTGGCCGGGCTCCTCGTTTATAGACACACCTCTCATGCAAAAGCGCTCTTCTGACTGGAAGGGGGAGAAGGTAAACAGAGTTGAATCACCCTCCCCGCTGACCAATTGGTGGGGGGCTTGGAACCTTACGTGATGGGATTCTGCGAAATTGTTACTGAGCAAGAGCATGCCGGAACAGTGAGGAGCGGCAGGCGAGGGGGGAGTGAATCAGGCAGTGGGCGGGCAGGGGGGCAAGTGTCTTGTAGACCTGGAGCTTTGCTGTTTCAACAGAGCGTCTTGATGAGTGGGTGAATGTGCAGGGAATTCTAACGAAGGCAAAGCGGCTGGGTGCATTTCCAGAGCTCCTCCTGCGATTATTATTTTTTTGGGGGGAAGGGGGAAACACACCACCTTGGGTCCTTTTAAAACGTTGGATTACTTGAAATTACTACTAGTGACAGTATTTCCAAGAGATCCTTATTATAGCCCGTCAATGTGCTTGTCATTCGGAGTGAATTGAAATCTGGAGTTTCTGGTGATCACGAGTAAGGGGTCTAGGCGTGCAAGAAGCTCCAGTGTAGCAGCAGATTGTGGATGCTGCCTTTGGAGTCATGGATTGTTATATAAAGATCAGTGGCTGAGTTCGACTCCTTGCTTGGATACTAACGCACACCGCCCCACCCCCTCGCTGCTGATCTTGCAGGCTGAAGGCACCAGTGCGCTGATTAAAAACCCCGGGGGGTACGACAGAGAAGTTTCGGTGCCTGGATTTTGGTTCTCTTCTTTGGTGGTTACTCGTCTGCAAAATGTCAGCAGTTGCCTACATGGATTTTGTTGCTGCTCAGTGTCTGGTTTCCATTTCCAATCGCTCTGTGGTACAGGAACAGGGGGCTCAGGATGCAGAGCTACTGAAAATGCCTGATGAAGAAGTGACCAAGGACCTAAATGACCCCAGGGATGCCTGGAAGGATTATTGCACATTGGTCACAATTGCTAAAAGCTTGTTGGACCTGAACAAGTACAGACCCCTCCCAACCCCTTCCATCTGCAGTGACAGTGTAGAAAGTCCAGATGAGGATGTAGGATCAGACAGCGACGTGACCACTGAATCTGGGTCGAGTCTTTCCCACAGCCCAGTGGAAAGACAGGATTCTGGCAGTGTGCCCAGCTCTCTCTCTCTCCTCCACAGTGGAGTGCCTGCAAAGGGGAAACTAGCCACTGAAAAGAGACACAAGTGTCCATACAGTGGATGTGGCAAAGTCTATGGAAAATCCTCCCATCTTAAAGCCCATTACAGAGTGCATACAGGTTAGCTGTGGTCTCTCAATTGCAGAGGGGGCTGTTGGGATTAACTCAGTGTTGCAGGGCGACATTGGTTATGCAACACTGATTTTAAGTCATGAACGTTATCCTTGTTCTTAAATGCTGCAAATATAGACAAATAACGTTAAGGACGTTGGTTGTCCTGGTTTGAACTCCTTAGAAATTATTTAACTATTTAACCTGTTTTCCTCCCATCCTCCATTTTTGTGTCTCATCCTTGTTGTTATTAGCTATGAATGCGATGGCTTTCTGGCTACATTCAGTCTATGAAAGCACAGTATGTTACTGAAATTATATGGAATGTTTAGGGTAGAGAGCCAAGGGTCTTCTACTAGTTTGTCATGTTACTGAGATATTTTTCTCTTCCCTGCATCTGTAACACTGAGGTTTACACTGGGAAGATCAGGCCAGTAGAGGAGCTGTTCAGTCTAAAAATGGTATAATCTGCTTCTATGAGAGTAGCAAGAATTAACCAAAAATTGCATGGAAGCTGCACGGCCTGTATGCAGTAGAGCCTTTTAGGGACTGTTCAGTGTTCTTTTAGCCTTATGCTTGTTTTTTGTGCTTGCCAAGCTGGCTTTATTTTTGGCCAGGAGTCTTCATAGAGTTTTAAAATAACACTGCTTAGTACAGCATAGAATGTTGACAAAATAGGGGGTGATGAGTTAGCCTCTGACTAGCTAATTACCCAGTCAGATTTCAGAGTTTCATTTTATTCATCCTGTGTGTTAGGACTTGTCCCCATGAGCTCTGCTGTGAGGTTAAGGGCGTGGCCAGTTTCTGAGGTCGTGGATTGATGACGAATTTTATGAATTCTCATAAGGAAACATGTAAAGTTTAACTCCTACATGAATCGGAATGTGAAAGGTCTAGTAATTAATGAACTAAGATCTGAAAAATAGACAAGGAGAAAGGCAGTGAGAACTTCGCCTTTAGAAATGTAACCATCCTTGACAAGGCAAATATATTTGTGATTAATCAGCACACTGAAGGAAAGTTGTTAGGTGGTTAATATTCTAATTTAGAAAGATGATGGATTGATAAGAAATCAGACTTGCTGGTATAAGGCTACAGCACACTGGGTCCTAAATTATATGGCAGCCACCTTCATTATAACCATTTATATTATAACACTGCTTTTAGCAGACTCTCTTTGGGAAGGCATTGAGCATATTTTTAATGAGCAAATGTTTTTAAGGAAATGCTCCCCCACCCCGCCCATAAACATAGCAAGAACAGAGGGAAAATTCTCTGCAGATGTAAATGGGCATATTTCCATTGACTTCAGTGGAATATGGCGTATATTTTTCAAATACAAGCACATGAGTGCGATACACACTTAACTAGAAGGGCAGCTGCTTTGAAAGATCAGAAGTTGGGTAATTCTCAACCACTGTTTTTAACTTTCAAAGCTAAACGCATTCCATCAGCTTTACAATTTGTGTTTTCATAGCACCTGTTCAGCATCATTTTAGTCTGCTCCCACGAGGGGGCTGGATGGCTCAAAATACTAGTAATACAGGGTTACAGTGCTATTAATTTTTACATCAGTGTTCTGATGCAGTATAGGTCAGTAGTGGCCAAAAGTAAATTACCATCATATTATGGCTGTTTGGTGGCCTATGTGAAATGAATTGGTAGTCTCAGTCTAGTTTCTAATGAATGGATTTCCACATCACTCTCCCTTTCTATCTCTCACACACACAACATAAACTCCATCATGACAAACTTGCAACGTTGTTGGCAAAATCAGTGAAGAGACTAAGGCTGAATGGACATTAGAGGGAAATTTCAAAAGCATGTAAATGACTTACAGCCCAAATCCTTAAAGGTATCTAGGTGCTTAAGTCCACCATTTAGGCACCACTGACAGTTACAGAGTTGCCACTGAGCTGCCACTTAACTCCAGAGATGCCTAAGTCTCCTAGCTGCCTTAGTTTCCAGTGGTCAGCATTTGCAAAGCTACCCCACAGTTAATGAGCTGCTCAGAGATCCAGCTCAAGCCAAAGCCCCAAAGTGAGTTTAGATGGAAGGGATGCCTATCTCACTAGTGGGCCTGATTTGGTAGGCATGCTCTGAACAGCTCTTAAGACCTGATACTTGTTAGACCCCACAGCTGAAGGCAGGTCACCAGTAGGTGGAAGGACAACAGAGTGCCCATACAAAAGACACATGGGGGCACAGGGAAACGTAGAATGTGTGAGAGAAAAGTATCAAGCGAGAACAGGGGAGAGAGACACTATTTTGATTGGTAGGACATGGCCTATCTAAGTGGCTGGTCTGGCTTAGGTGCCTAACTCCAGGAGAGGGCTCATGGCTGAGGATCCTGGGTGGCGAGAGGCACCTATCTCTAGGCCACATGCAACAGGTCAGCCACTTAGGTGCCTAAGGCCCACCCCTCCCCTCAGCATTTCACTCCTGGCTAGCCTAGACAACTCCCTGGGCGGCTGACTGGCTTCTGAAAATCTCTTCCTTAGGTGCCTAACTCTCCCCATGTATTGTATAGGGAGCCTGAGTGGCTGCTTAGGGTTCAGGTATTCAAATGCTGAGTGGAGCAATAGCTAAATACCTTTAAGATCTGGGCCTAAATCCCATGACTTCCAGTGGGATATATGCTCCTAAGTCACTTTGGCACTTTTAAAAATGTTACCCTTAACCTAACTTTTGACCCCCTCCAGGTGGCCTATTTAGCCTGGGGGTATGGGTCACACTAACAGGGCACCAAGGAGACTATTGCATTGTCCATGCTATTCCTATTCCATAGAGGATATCAATCTCCAGTAGTGGCACAATGGGGTTTTTCACCAGGACTAAATTCATAAGACTGGATATACTAATATACACAAGCTAGCTCAAGCAGTTTAGCGGGTGAGGTGGTATGGCAAAATGTTAACATAGCAGTAATACCCCACCCCCAAAAAACTGCTATAGTAATTCAGATGTCCACAGGCTCTCCACAAAAACTGTAAACATGGTAATTGTAGGCTTTTTTCCCCTTCAAATTGTCATACAAGTCCTTTTAATTCAAGTGTCTGAATAAAACCATTACCACACATGTAAATTGCAATAGGAGACACAATGCTTGTGCATGGGGCTGTTTAAAAGTTGCTGTAAATAAGAGTTGTGTGTAAGTGTAAAAGTAGAGTCTCAAAGGAAATCAGCATCACTAGAAGTTGGAAGTTTACTGTCCAATCATAGCATCTCTGTTGTAGATTACTGTGTTCTTTTCTGAGCTTTCTATAATAGTGGTGGTGGAAAAAGAAGAAATTTTCATCACAGGAAAATACACCACAGGGCACTACTGTAATAGTTACACACTAAGAGCAGCTTTATGAAAGGAAATGGCTAAACCTCAACAAGTGAAGTTTGTGGGAGGAAAAAATATTCCATTTGCCCACTTCCAGCCCACAGATACAGACAGAAACTTGAGAAGAAGGAAAAGACATTTGTCACAAAACTAGGGTTTGTTTGTTTGTTTTTTTAACTCTGTCTTTTAACTTACCCTAAGGCCTGTGTGGTGTCTGCCCTGACATTTCAGGTCCAATATTTACTCAGAACCATCATAGCTAAATATAGGTGAAGATTTGCAAATTTCTGGCTTGCAAAAGACAAAGAAAATTACAATATCATTTCCAGTTTGTTCCCAGAGCCCAGGTATGCATCCTATTCTGAAGTAGACATCAGCTGGAATAGCATTCTTGGTGTTGACATGCAGATTAACATACTACACGTTGCTTCCAATTTCCTATCACCAATATTGTTATAACAAGAAAGTTTTAAAGTGGAATAGGGTTTACCTAGGCCATGTATGAAGTGGATACCCATGGGAACCTAGTAAAGGTTAATGCTAATAATGGTGTACTGCAGTTTTCAGTGATTAAATAACACCACAAATATTCAGCTGTATTCTTTAGTAATAAACTCTCTGTGCTTTCCAGTATGAGCAGAGTTAACTTTGGCTGATGGAATAGTCAATGATACTCCTCATCAGGAGAGTTACTTCATGAATAGGAGAACAGAAAAAGCTGGTGTAGCCTTCACAGTGCATCCAAAATCTGTACCTATAAATCAAGGATTACTCCAGTCCCGTCTTTGGAAGGGGGACAAAACAGATAAGTCCCTAAGGGAGATCAAGTACCCTGGGCAAATAGGATTCTTGAATTCAGCATGAGTGTAAAATACACATGCCAGATTTAAAGTCATTCCAAGAGGGATACATTCCGTAGCCACAGTGAGGTATTTCTTGATTGGATTGGCGAGGGACATATATAACTACACATTGTAGAGATAACTATCCATCTTCAGTGATTCCTTCATTCATTCATTCCCCCCAAAAAACCCATTCATCTCCATGGTTTCATGAACCTTTAAAATCAACATGGTATTTCTTAATATGAACTTGTTTTCCAGGGCAGAGATTTGATTTCTCACTGCCTTTGCAGCCTTTAGCACTTAGTTAAAGTAGATGCCCATCAATAGTTACTGCTGTCTTACATTTTTCATGTTTATCTTATTCTCTCTATCTTGAAAAATGATTTCAGAATGTCTACTCATTGTACCTGTAGTCTGTCTTTTATTAATATCCCATTTCATCCATTTATACCAACTAAGCAAGTTCAAAAAGTTTAGTGACCACTCGTGTATGTTGATAGAAGATGAGGGATGAAATACCAAACTAAGTTACAAGAAAAGAGTGCATGATCAGAGATTTCTTTTATCTTCTTAACTGGTAGTTCAAAACCAGCCCCTCTTGCAGAGACCAGAAGTAACCATCTGATGATTGGTTGCCTGTGGCCTGACTCATGCTCAAAACTAGCTTGAAAATTAATATTTAATTTTAGTGATGTCTTGGGTTTTAAACTGAAACATTATTAAGAGCAAGATTTACTATTATGAATTATTTCTGGTAGCACCTATGAAGTGCTTGGAACTTTCCAATAGAAGAGAGGGCCTGGCCATATTCCCCAAGGACCTCACAATTTAAAGACTGTCTCTCTTTGTCTTGAGGATAGGGGAAAGATGCAATACATATACAATTATTTTTAGAATGTGTATACAAATAATGAAAATAGGACATGTACAATTATATCCAAACTACTTCTCAGAGTTGATGTTATCAGTGGCAGCTTTCCCATAAGCATCATGATAGAGGTGGGTCTTTAGGAGACACTTGAATGTGGCAATGATCAGGGTCTTCCAAATGAACTCTGTAAGGCTGTTCCATGCATAGGGAATAGCATAGAAGGTACAGAAACATAGGCGATGCAGTTGCAGATAGACAGGCAGTTGAGACTGAAGTCATGGTGCAGTGGAGAGGCCAGGTAGAAGTGGGTGGATGGCTGATTTAGAGTAGTACAGGGCATTAACTTGAAAATAGTCTCTGTTGCCAATTTATATTTTGAATGAGGGTAGAGCTAGGGTTTATAGGCTTTTAAAAGTTTTTAATAAAAAAATATGGAAGATGAAAGGAGGATGTAAATAAGGAGGGTGAAAGAAAGCCAGTAATTGGACAAATGGCAATTGGTGATGTTGGTTTCCTCCCATATGGCAAGAGAGGAAATGGGCAGCAACATATGTACCAGGAGGCCAATTCTGTGAGCTGTTACAGGATTAGTAGAAGCCTACTCAGTTAGGGAACCCAGGCAGACCAGAGGCCTGAGTGCTCCATGCAGCAGATACACTTGCTCCTAAGATTTGGCTGTAAATCCTTGTGTATATCAAATATTCATAATGAACAAGGATTTACCTGTATTATAAGTGCTTGGAAGATACAGATCTTCTTGAGAGTGCTATAAAGTGCATGAAGTATATACATTCTCTGCCTCCTTAATAGGACGTTAGAGCAACCCATGTCAATATGAGAGTCAGAACCAGTCCAACAGTGCTAGAGTTTTGTAACAATATAACAGCAGCTATGCCCTTAAATTCCTCCTTTGACATTTTGCCCTTGATGATATTCCGTGATAGGTTGTGAGCGGAGACCTGGAGCCACAGATCTGAGTTCTACTGTCTCGGGGAAGGCAGGGAGCAGCATTTCTGTCACAACAGAGACACAACTGATTGATGTTGCAACACAAACTGCATTGTGAATCCAGGCCCCTTATCAGTTTAGGCTGCTCCTGACTGCATTACTTTCCCATTTATTTTCTGAACTATCCCTAGTTTGTCAGAAAGTACAGATGTGTATTTTAATGGACAAAGTTTGGAGCATTTTCTTGGTGCTTTTGAGTTTCAAATGGAAAATCTGAAATCTAACATTTTAAGCTTCTTATTCAGTACACATTACACAGGTAGTGCATTTATAATATGGCTGAAGATCAGATAGCAGTGCTCAAAGGGCATCTTGAGAATAATGGTTTCACACATTTTTATTAGGGATTTGTGAAAACTCATATTGTTACCAGACTGAATGGACAGATTCTCTATCCAGGAGAAAATTATTTGTTTGTAATATTTGATTACATTGCTTGAAAGGCTAGAAGGTTGAGCAAGTTAGGCAAAAAATCAATCACTCATATTTTCAATATGCTTTTTCTGATGCTTTTTTGTATTTGTTTTTTGTTTTTGTTTTTGTTTAAGAAAATTAAGTATTTGTTAAATTTCACATCTGGAAAACTACCAAAAAGTATTAGTGATCACACTACCCAGTCAAAGCAAGGAAAAGCACATTTAGAAGGGAATCAGAGAGCAACAGAGTAGCCTTATCTCAGCTGCTTTACTTTATCCTTTCACACCAAGAATGTAACTCCTGTTGCCAGCGGACATATTGGAAGAGCTGACACAATGAGTTATTGCACCTTGTTGTGTCTTGGTACTGGCGAACATTTGGTATATTTCTTCCTAACCTGATTTTGTCCGTTTGTGTGTGTATCCATTAGGATCACTGTGGGTGAGTACATTCACCTTCAGTTCACCTAACTGCAATACAGCACCATCCTCACATTCATAAACTGACAGAGCTGCCAAACCTGAAAGAGAGGAAAGGATTGGGAAAACCAAGTTAAGTTTAAACGGTCAAATCCTAGGATAGAACGAACAGAGCCCATTTCAAATCGTTTTATGATTGTCTTAATCCTGTGTTTAGATGCCAGCCAAGCACTCTTATGCCAGAATGCTCTGGAATGCCTTGCCTGCACTTTTTTGGGGGAGCCAGAATGGCGTTCCAGTACTGCTGATAATTGTAAAGTAAACCAATGATAGTGGTTATTGCTTTCATTCTTCACTTTGCACTATGTGTGGTCAGTGCCTATGCAGCAAAAGGTGCATTCAGGATTTTTTTTTTTTTATGTGGCTTGAGAACTGATGCTAATTATAACGACTTGCACCCTATAAATGCCTAAGACATATAGAGTCTCAGGTTGTCCTGTAGAATGGTCTAGTACACTTTACATGATGAATAATTATTCAACTAGGGAATTCATAGATAATAATGAAAACTTTTTTTTTTTGCTTCTGAACATAGGGGCAACAAATGTTAATTGGTGCAGTCAAAGATGTATTGAAGGAATCATAGTAACACTGAGATTAAGTTTGGTGGATATGTGTATGTTGTTGCAATGGATCTTATCCATACCTGAGCAATTTGATAAGTTAACTGCCATTTAAATCTCCCAGCACACCTGTAATGTGTCTGTCCACAAAATTACTATCTATGGGGCACGGGAACATACCACATTGTGGGTTGTACTTGCTCTAAGCAAGGCTAGCTGCTGTGTTGCCCACATCACTGTGAGGCTCCATTGGTACAGTGCCACTGTAGATACAAAGTGCTGGTGCAATAATCTCTATGGTGTAAATTGTCCTCCCATCACTGTCTCACAGAGCACTAGCCACTACGTAGGGGGTTTGTTTGGGCTATTTCTTCTACCTTGTTGGTTCAGGATCAAGTTTTCTGGAAGTCTCTTGCCTACATGTATAGTACTTTCGATCTCATTGTGTACTGGTTTTTTTGCCAGCACCCATAGATTTGCAGTCATGTGTTTGAGCAAGCCAGTTTTGGAACATATTTCAGAAGGAAAAAGCTATTGTGCAGGAATGCTGCCAGCTGGCCAGAGGAAGATACCCAGGTGCTTGAGAGATTCAATTGCAGTTGAACTCTAATTATGAAAACTTTGGATTATGACTGAGTGATGCAAATATAGTGCGTGGCAGGGAATCACCCACTTGGGGGAAAGACGCTACCAGGAGAAAACTAAAAGGGCCTGAGATAACTCCAGCCAGTCTGGGTAAGGAGGAAAACCTGCCTTTTTTCCCCAATGAATTGGACAGTATTTTTGGCACTCATCCATCTACAGAGCCTGAGGTACTTTGGCTGGCACTGTGACACCTAGCACCTGGGCTCTCAGGAGAAGAGGAAAGAAAAATATTCATCATAGCCCAGTCCATGACAAGGGAAGTGGGCCAGGACCAGGAGGTGCCTGAGACGATACCAGGATTCCAAGACCTCTTTGGAGAAGCTCAAGATCTGGCTACAGCAGCCAAACAGGTTTGGGGTGGACGTAGGAAGCAAAGGAGCACGCAAGGTACATTGGATTTTTTTCAGCAATCAGGATTGGTTTTGCATGCTTGGAGGCTGTGGGAACATGTTCTTGAGTTCTTTCAAACACCATACTCCTAGCACCATGTGATCTTGTAACCACCCACAGTAGAAGACCCCATTCTCCCTGGCTCTGCCACTATATCATAAGCGACAGGTTTCTTTACCCATCCTCCCCGGTTTAGCTCCCTCAGATTCTGTCAGGATGGACAAGCCCCATCATAATTCTCCACATTTGGCTACATAGCCAGGTGTCCCAAGTAAGGCCAGATGTCTCAGCCAGCTGCAGTTTACTGCATGCCTGAAACATGTTACAGGGCCAGGCTCAAAATGGAGGTTAAGCAAGGAAAACCTGTTCCAAGAGTCAAACAAACCCTGACATATACTAAATGTAAAAGCAAGAGTATTATTACAAGAAATTACATACTGGGCAGCATGATCCCGCCATAGAAGATTAAGGTTGGAAGGGACCTCAGAAGGTCATTTAGTCCAACCCCTTGCTCAAAGCAGGACCAATCCCCAGACAGATTTTTACCCCAATTCGCTAAATGGCCCCCCTCAAGGATTGAACTCACAAGCCCGGGTTTAAGCAGGCCAGTGCTCAAACCACTGAGCTACCCTTCCCCTCAGTCAGCTTGATGTATCAGACAAAGGCATCTGTTTAGCTATCCACTCTTCAAGCTGTAATTATAGTTCATTCTGCCTTTTTATTTAAACATATGAGATGCAGGCAAAAGCATTACTCAATAACAAGCTGCTCTATATTAACCATCAGTGAGGGTGTGGAATAATGACTATGTCAGACTTCACTGTGGTCAGCCAACAATGCAGGGCAGAAATCTAGAAGAGATAACAATGTATTTTAGCCATATTTTTCCACAGTCCACTGTGAGTAATCACTGAAAGTCTTTTGTAAAAATCAATGCTCAATCTGAGCAATCAAATTAGGGGTAATACTAATTTCCCTTTACACCCACAGAAATTCACTACACCTTTTCAGTCCCAGAACATATCCTATATTTAGCCATGAGAACAACCCAAGTGTAGGATTATCAACTTTGCTCCTAACTTGTTCAAACCGAGCCGTTCTTTCCCGTTCTGGAATCCTCAGCACAAAGATTTTCCCTGTCTCTTGTTTGCCTGGATTAAGCAATTTTTTAATCCCATTGAACTGCAACCACCAAGCCCCACTCCTGCACACATTGTTTTCATTCCCGCTGGTTAAAAATTGGTTTTAAATTAGGGAGAGAATGTTAGTTTATATCCTTATCATCTTAAATTGCAAGAACAGAGTATCTTGCTGTAAGAAGGCATTGGAGTGAGAAAGGAACCAGAAGCAGTTACTTTTATTGCATTCCTTGGTACAGACAACCTTGGAATGTCATTAATTAGCCTATTAACATTCTTCTTATTTCTGATTTCAGAGGGCCTGACTGCACCCAGGCCCAGTGTGGAAATGCTGGCACATCACAGAATGGGACGGCAGAGGCATCAGGAATCACAAATGGTTGAACACTTGGCCATCTCACTGGAAGGAAATGGAAATGACTCACAGAGGGGCATGTAAAGGGACTCTGATACAATGTTTAGATTCAAGGAGGAAAAAGCGGGTCTTTTTTTGAAAGACAAGACCAATTTAGGCAAGAGGACAGAAAACCAATGATGGAATGTATGTGGCAAGATAGTGAAGTGATGCTGCTGGATCAAGAGGCCCATAGAAAACTTCAGAGAATACATGGAGAAGCAAAGGCAGCTAGCACTATTCTCCCAGCATCTGTTTGCATTGTACAACCACCTCAGCATGATGCTATGGTACAGAACTGCAGCCCATACTGGACTGGCTTATCCCTGTCTGCTCCCTCTGCTGTGGTCTCCTGGCACTCTGGTGGTGAACAGGACAAAGAACGAGTATGCGGGACATACACTTTGAGGCCCTATAGCCCCGTAAACCAAATTTTTGTGTGCTTGGGTTATTTTTCTCTGGTTACTTATTGGAGCTGGCCTGAATGTTTGTGGTTTTAAATAAAGTAAATTTGCATAATTTATTTCAGTGTTAAGAATCCATAAAATATACTTTTAATTTACCTTCATTACATCACCACTTCATTATGCCATAATATCCTTTACCCAGACTCAAACTGATATGTGCATACGTAAAGTGAAACCCACCATCAACAAAGGAAACAAAGATATTTAAGGGCAGCACATGTTAACCCTTCAGGCTTGAACAGGCAGAATGAACATTATCACCACACCCTCTTTACGCTACCTTGGCAAAATGTGTACAAAGCATCTTTGATTCACTTGGTTCACGTGCCTAGTACAGCCAACATTAACAAGTGTTACAGATTCGGTAGCACTGCTTGTTTGCCTGTGCATAAATTGTTGCAAGTTCCTCATTCAACAGACTCTTAAAACACTTCACTGTTGCTTTCACAAATGTTGTGCAGAATGCAGCAGGCAAATATGATGTCCACTGTTGCTGATTCCACTATCGCTGCACATCAGCAAGCACTCCACCTTGTTTAAATGCACACTCCACTAGCACAGTCACTGTCAAATCAGGTATTTAATCACCATTTGTCTGGGCTTTGAGTATGACTCCATGGCCAAGGGGAGCGGTGGATTTGCAGGCTCACAAAATCACTGAAAGCCTAGAAAAGAGAATGGTCCCCTTTCTCCTACCTCTAGCTTCTCTTCAAGCGTTCAAAGCTTTAACATTTTTCTTGTATCTTGCACTAAGCTTATCCTAACTTCTGCATCAGACCTGTGTGGAAATTACTCTTCTGTCCCACAAAATTTTTTGAGACTTCAAAAATGTTCCCATTCTGCATCAGAATATACCTGAAATTTGAAAATTGCTTCCCCTGGATAGGGAAGAGACACTGACTATCAACTGGTGGTTAGGGCATTTTTGGTATACGCAGGTAATGCAGGGATACCACATACTGCCTCTCCTGCAGTACTTGGTGATTTTATTTTAGAAGCTCCAGCAGAAAAGTTTCTGGTGAGCAAAGAGTGAGCTCTGACATTTCAGCCTCTCTTCCATTTTAAGTTCATGTGCTGGTTATTGCTGAGCTTCCCAAAGAGTGATGGGATTTTGACCTCTTCTCCCACAATTCTCTTGGAGTCCCAGAATGCATTTCCAAATGTCCTCCAAGCCAATGCTTCAGGACTTTGTGCCAGAAGGTGTGAGATAGGCATTGAGAGGGCAGTACAACTGAAACCCTTGAGGAGAGTGCTGTACAAGGATCTGAGGTAGACCTAAACCCAAAACAGGATGGCTAATATGGACACTCTACACCAGTGGTTCTCAACCAGGGGTCTGGAACCCCCCCAGGGTGGACCCCCCTGAGGCCCCCAAGCAGGGCCAGTGTTAGACTCACTGGTGCCCAGGGCAGAAAGCTGAAGCCCTGCTACATGGGACTGAAGCCAAAGCCTGAGCAACTTAGCTTTGTAGGGGACCCTGTGGCATGGGGCCCAAGGCAATTGCACTGCTTGCTACCCTCTAATGCTGGCCCTGGCTTTTATAAACAGAAAACCAGTTGTTGTGGCACAGGTGGGCCGTGGAGTTTTTATAGTATGGCGGGGGGGGGGGGGGAGAGGAAGGCTCAAAAAGAAAAAGGTTGAGAAACCCTGTTCTACACTATGAACTCCCAACAACCCCATTCTGAACCATGGCCTGTGTGTGCATGCACAACAGACCTATAAAATTAATGTCTCCTTTCAGGGCAGTAGTTGTTTAAAAAGGCTTTCAACTGCACTTGGAAAGGTAGAGTGGGAAACAGAGAAACCTGGAAAACCATAGTCAGAGCTCTAAGGGTTAGAATTATTCAAACAAGTGGCTTTCCCCCCTCTTTACTAGTGCTCTAGAGTGACTCACTACTTTTGCTACTCCTTTTATCCGTCTTCCTTGACCAATGGCCAGGCTTTTTCTGGGGTAATTCTAAATCAAGATAGTTTCAGAGAGTCATGTCCCACCTCATGGACAACATAAGAGTCCTAGAGTCCTAACATATCCTTTTCAGTCTGGGGCAGAAAAGTCTGACAGGTCTCAAGGCACGCTCTGTAGCTAAAAGACTAAATTTCATAATATACTATCTGAGTGACTGTTTTCATCCATTAGACTCTGCTTTTACCACTTTCACTAAAGTCATGCATTCCAGTCACAAAGCCTAGAAAACTAGTAAGAGACTGAGCAGAGATTCTAATCTGGGCAAGAGAGAATACCCAGTCACAGCAAACTCCATCACATCCAAGCTTGTGGCCAATGACAAGACTTCCAATTGAGGCAGAGCATTCAGCTGTGCAGTTAAAATGGTGATCGGAAGGCTCTGAATGTGGACATGAACCTGATGGCTTCTTTTACCAATCAAGAGCTTGACCTGGTTATAGATCAACTGCATCCTGACCAGGCTCCTGGTCTAGATTACATCCAAGTGTTTCTTTCTCACTTTAGGCAAATTTCCAAATGCTGACTATTTTAATTTTTGAATCATTGTACCCAGGTGCAGAACAAAAACTATAGCTGTACCCAAGCCAGGAGAGCCATTGACAGACCCAGAGAGTTGCTGACTAAATTCTCTGCTGTGCGTTACTTACAAGCTGTTGGAGAAACTAATCCTAATATGAATAAGTAAGGTAGTCAAGGTTCCCTCAGCTGCCTCACATTCAGGATGGAGTCAAGATGCACCCAAGACCAGATACTGAGACACAGAAAACACATTTGAGTCAGGAAAGGAAGTTGGCGTAGTCCTTATGAATCTGACAGCAGACTACGACACCATGTGGCACATTGGGCTGACTGGCAAGCTGCTGCAAATTATTCCTTGTAGGCCAATGGTGCAGTTCATTCAAGAAATGATCAATAACCAAAGCTTCATCCTGCCAGTTGGGGAGAAAATCATTCACCCTACATGTCAACACAATGACTTTCCAAAAAGGGTCAGTTTTGGCTCCTCTTTTGTTCACTGTATACACATATGACCTTCCTGAAACACAGGCCAAGAAGTACGTATATGCTGATTACATCTGTATTGAGGGCCCCAGAAATGACTTCCACAGGGTTGAAGAGAAGCTCAGCCAGCACATGGCCATTTTGACCATGTATTCCAGCAGGGTAGATGAATTCTCAGTGAAACCAGGACAACAGCAACCACTTTCCATTTAAACAGTTGTCTTGCCAATCAGTTCTTCTCCATCTGTGTCCCAGGATGGCTACTGAAATTCCAGCCAGTTATCAAATACTTGGGCGTAGCTGGACATATTGGCCGCACCTGAAACTCCTGAAAATGAAGATCTCTTTCCATACTGCCTTGATACAAAAACTGTCAGGAGGCTCCTGGGGAGAAGACTCTTTGATCCTTTCTACATCTGTATTGACCCTGCTGTTTGTTGTAGCTGAATAGTGCTCCATGTTCTGGGGGAGCAGTTGCCACATTCAGCTTGTTGACATGAAGAATTTGTCATTCATATTATTAGTGACTGCTTGAATTATTCACCAACCTTCAGTCTGTATATGCTAGCACACATAGCTCTTTCAATGAAAGACTATTACGTCTGACAAAACTAGCCTATTACATCTCTGGTTGGCTGATGCCCCATTCTCAGATCGGAAACAACACACAGTGCCAACTCAAATGTCTGCTCATCTTCAGAGGAGGAGTCCCACTCCTGTGAACTGGGGATTTTACAACCCTGCTAATCTATCAACACCTCTTTGCCAAGGCAACTCACACACTTTTGGACAGGAGCGCTACACGCACAGAAGATCAGCGTCACCAGGGTGCTGAAAACTACATCATAGATAGGAAAGAGAACCTACTGATGCTTCCAAACACAGTATGTAAATTCAGGAGTGCATCACTCCACCTTCCTCCTTGTCTGTATGATTATACATCTTGGACCAACCTCAACAGACTCCTCTCTGGCTTGTTCAGAGTTGCCACAACTATGCAACAATTTGGCCTAGTTTCTTCCCTACACTCGGCCTGAGGGACAGCATTGCAGATAGTAACTCATGTTGTGGAAGCATACCCAACCAGACCTCAGAAGGGCAGTTTACAATGTCTAGCCTCCATTGACACAGAGGCTATCCTCTGCTTACAGAGCCTGGACATCGAGCTCTGACATCTACATATGACAGAGAGACACTAAGATCTAAAGCAGCAGTTCTCAAACTGTGGGTTGGAACCTCAAAGTGGGTCACAACCCCATTTTAACAGGGTCTTGCTGAGACCCAGGGATGAAGCGTAGGCCCCACCATTTTGGGCCAAAGCCCCAGGTGGCAGGGCTCAAATTACAGGTCCCCTTCCTGGGGCAGCAGAGAATCCTGTGGCACCTTATAGACTTATAGCTTCGGCTTTGGCCCCTCTGCCCAGGCCAGAGCTTTGGTGGGCTCAGGCTTCACTCCGCCCCCTCCTGGGGTCGTGTCGTAATTTTTGTTGTCAGAAGGAGGTTGCAGTACAATGAAGTTTGAGTATCCCTGGTCTAAAGCCACCATTTTCTGGCCAGATCTCAGAGAATCTACTCCCATCATCATTCTCCCTGAATTCTTTGCTTTTGACTTTGTCAGTAATCCTCTCCTTTACATCTTATCCTCGATGGGCCTTTGTGATACTTTCCTCTCCTGGTTCTCTTTCTTCCTCTAGCTATTCCTTCAGCTCTAACTTCTTTCCTCTCATGCCATCTTCACTGATTAATTTTAGGGATTTTGATATCTGTGAATGCAGCATCTGGGTGCCTAGGCCACCTCTAATGGTCATTGCCCATTCTTGACATCTTTGTTTTTGAAAGTGTTCAGCAATGCATTTTGGGTTAAGGTAATGGGTTTTGCTCCTTACACCCAGATGCACATCAGTCCATACTGCTGGATCTGACAATAAAGGGACAGTAACTTTTTAGCATAGAAAGTTGAATTGAATTGACTTGAAGCAGCCAACCAAGAGATTGACCAGCTTTGTTTTTCTCTATTTGGAACAGTGTTGGGGGCTGGGTTCTCCTTTGGCTTCTTTTCTCAGAACTCCAGATGACTTTGCTTAGTGAAATAGGAGTACCAGAAGAGTGTGTGTATGTGTATTCAAAAATAATCATTGCATTTTTGAGGGGTGTTTGTTGACATGCTTCAGAAAGGAAAGAGAAAGTCAACCCAAGTTCATGGATACAGCTCACACAAATCAAGTTCTAGTTATTCTGTTCTATAGAGCTCTTTATACTGCACTCATTACCACAGGATCTGCATGCCTATAAGTTGTCCTATACAAATACACTGGCCGATACCCCACTGGCAGCTGTCTTGGTGAAAATTAAAGGTCCCACAACACTAGCGTTCTAATCAGGACTCTCCATCTCAATTTAGAAAACCAACAGATTTTAGGTCCTGATTCAAAAAAGCAACCCTGTTCAGGACAGCGCTTAAGCATTATAGGAATAAAGTTAAGCATATGCTTAAGCGCTGTTCTGAACAGCTGTTTATGAACTAGTGGTGGAAACAAATTGGCACTTTGTTTGCTTACATAGTCACTGTGCATCTAAGTTGAAATGCTGACCCCACTGTAGGCAATGGTTAAACGCTCATTGACTTCACCAGGATTTCATCTCAAGTATTTAGCATCATTGTACAGTGCTTTAGATAAGCCAAAGTATGAAAGGTAGTATTATGGAGTTGTTGATCTTGACTCCATAGTTTAAAAAATGAGTCTTAAGTTTAAGTTTAAAACCATTGTTTAGTATAAATCCCATTAAGATGGCAAAAGTCCAAAACATAGACTATGAAGATTAATACTATTTATATTTTTAATGGCAGTTTGATTAAAATTGGGTTATTACAGAGAATAATCAGCTTAAAATTATCCCCTTTTCTGAAGTTTTACACTAGATTGTCTCACCTGTTTTCCAACAACCTTTGAAAGAAAACTAAAGGGCCCTAGGATCTGTGCTTTGCAGCACACATTGCTGTTCATGCAATGATTAATACAGTATCACTTATACATACGTGTCCTTCATCAGCATCGTAATTTTAAACTTTTCTCCATAACTGAAAAGAAATGGATTACATTAAACTGTAATGAGCAGTGATGCTGTAACATGGTCACTTGTGGGTGGGTGAAAGAGAGAACGCAAGCCATCCCTACCCAATATTCCTCTAACCTAGGGGGAAGCTCCCTGAGCTGGAAAAGAGGGTATCATAAATTCAGATGTCACTTCTATTGAATTTATATTCCCATGAATCTCACCACCCTGATTATCAGTCAAGTCCTTGAACCCCAATTCTAGAAGGCAAATATGAGCTGGCACTTCATTTTACAAAATATGTTAACAGAAACATTGCGGAAGGCCACTGCAGGTACAGTCAGAAGTAGAAGCCAGGATTAACCATGGCAGGCTCAATTAGCATCCCTTTGCCACACAGCCTTTCTGATTGAATGTGCTTTGGCTGGCTATCTAACTCCTAGACTCTCTTTTCAAGATGCAACAATAGACCCCAGGATTCCTGATCTCCAGTATGCTACTGTTGTCTGGTAAACAGTTTAATAATCCCTTATGAAAGTGTGTGTCAGGTCCTCTTGTGATTGACCTAACTGAGGGTAGCAAATACTCCTGTAGGTCTAGCAGTAGAGATCTGGTTTGAGGGTTAAGGGTTCAAATCTTGCTGTTAACCTGTGTGAGGGGATAGTCTGGTGGCATGTGACAGTCTGTCTTTCAGGTTTTCTTTTTAAATATAACTGGTTTATTTAATTTACACAAAGAGAAGATATCCCATAACACATTTATAAATTTACTATAATCTGTACTATTAGAATATGTAAATTATAACATGACCTCAAAATACAGATATTTTGCATTTCAACCATTGGCATCTCTTCCTTGGGGACCAATTCACTGAACTACATGAAACCTGTATAAAACACTAGGAATAACACACAAAGGCTTCATTTGGTGACAGATGAGGTTGCTTCAGGACACACCCCACCAACTGACAACCTGAAAAGTGTGGAAATAACAAGGTAAGGGAAGTCTCCTGCATTTCTTGCCACTTTCACATGGCCTGCAGTGCTGTCAATGACACACTGCAGTGCTCCACAAGGTTTCATTTCCCACTCCACCAGATACCCACAAGCAATATGTACCCCCACTTTCATCAAACTTGTACTCTAATGCAAAGCCTTAAGAGTCACCTCAGCAGTGTTAAGGCACAAAAACTTCTCAACTTGTATGGAATGTATGGCAGTCAGATGTGCTTATACAACAGCTTCAGAGGCCACTTGGGATTTTGCACTGGAGTTTGATAAAGTCAGGGTATATACTGGTTTTTGGTATCTGTTGGAGGGAGACATGAAACCATATGGAGCATTGCAGGGTGTTGTTATAGCATTATAGGCTGTGTGAAAGTGGTAAGAAATGCAGGAAACTTTCCCCCTTAGCTTGTTATTCCCCATTGGTGCCGACTTTGTGATTTCCCAGGGAGTGGCCGCTCTCTTCCTGCCCCTGCTCCGCCCCTTCCCACCCCCTCTCCTGAGCATGCCCCACTCCCACTTCTCTTCCTGCACCCCAGCACCTCTTGCACACCACTGAACAGCTGATCACAAGCAGGTGGGAGGCACTGGGGGGGGGAAGGGGAGGAGCTGATTGGCAGGGCTGATGGTGGGTGCTGAACCCCCACTATTTTTTTCCCCGTGGGTGCTACAGCCCCGGAGTACCCACAGAGTCAGCGCCTCTGATTCCCCTGCTTTTCAGGTGTGAATGGAATACCTCACCTTAACTGTCATTAAGCAATACATGTATATGTTTATTGATTTGTGTAAGCTTTGTGATATTGTTTGGTATTGCTCTGCTGTCACCTTCTAGATTCCTGTTTTTCCTTCTAAACTTTCTGGTTTTGTCATTACTTTCCTACAGGTGAGCGACCATTCCCGTGCACATGGCCCGATTGCCTTAAAAAGTTCTCTCGGTCAGATGAGCTGACTCGACACTACAGAACCCACACTGGTGAAAAGCAGTTTAGGTGCCCTCTCTGTGAGAAGCGGTTCATGAGGAGCGATCACCTGACAAAGCATGCCCGTCGCCACACTGAGTTTCATCCAAGCATGATTAAGAGATCAAAAAAGTCAAGCTCCACCTCATTTTGAATGATGGACTACACTGGGGGGAAAAGACATTGGTAAAGGCATAACTGATCAGCACAAGAAATCTGCCACTGTACAGTTAATATTCCCTACTTGCATTTTTAAAGCACATGTAGCTGAAATTTAAAATAAATATTTTGTCCCCCGTGCTGATAACAGTCTTAAATGAGTGACTGCTGAGTGAGGTTGGGGGCAAAGATGGGGATCAGAGCAGATGATTAATTTCTTTTGTAACTTAAAGAATCAACACTGGTGTATATATGTCTGACTGGGTGGTCTGACCTGTGACTCCACAATAGTGATTCCAATGTCTTTGTGATTGCTGTGTCATAAACATGTTTTGTTGAACAATGTAATGCTGCTTGTATTTAAAATTTGTTAAGGAAAACCACTTTCCAAATCACTTAAATAATTCAAGTAAAACTCCATAGCGCACATTTTAGAAGTGGGTTCACTTCCATCTCAGAATGATCCATCATTTGAAGACTGTTAATATATTACATATTACTAATAATACCTGATTGATATACAAAAGTAAGTTGAATTTATACTAAAGAAAACTGGGTCTAATTTTTCTTTGTATGAACTATACTTTTGAATGTTTTTCCCAATAAAATTGTGTACAACTTAAGCGGATACTTTAAGCAAAAAAAAAAAGGCAAAACTCTGACTTTTTCTGACATCATGTGTATTTAGCTCTATTATTCAGTAACCAGAAAAAAAAAATAAGTCAGCCTAAATAATGTGGCAGGAGTATGAAAGGAGAAATACGCTTCTCTGAATTGTTCCTATAGTTTCATTTGACAGTATATGCCGTACTGTACTATATAAATGCCACTAACAGTGCTTTATTCTGTTTTATTTGAATGGATGCACAACAGCAACTACCATCTTTAGAAACTGCTGCTTTTTTAAAAAATAATTCTCTTCATACACTTGCCTTAAAGATTTATTCTCTTCATACACTTGTCCAACTCCTATAAATTCCAGTGGGAGTTGTGTGCGCTATGGAGAGACTAGATCTTTCCTTAAGAGCACTCTGTTAATGCAAATAGGTAAGTCTCCTTTATCTTTTCATAGGTGTTATATAGAGTTGAGGGGGGAATCATGAGATAATTAGAACTACAATGAAGAAGGCATGTCATATTATTCCTTATGACATGAGCCTCGCTCCTAGATACCTTGTATAGTACTTGCGTGTCATATACAATATATTTTATTATAATGGCAATATTACATTTATTTAAAAGTTATGACATCATTGAAGGAAAACTGAAGATCATTTACATTATCTGAGTTTTCATCTTTGTTAAGTTAAAAGCATGAACTTTAAGAAAAATGTATTAAGGATTTTTCCCTCTTTATCCACTTGTATGGTGGAGAATTATGTTTACACACTTTTCTTTCCAGAAGCATTCTTCTGGTCTTGTTTTTACCCCTCCTTCAAAAGAAGGAAGGTGAGGTGCAGCCCTATTACAGACATTCAGGGCCAAATTCATCTCTGAATTAACTACATTGAAGTCAGTGGTGTTACACTGGGATGTTATTTGGGTCCTCTTGTAAAACTTTGTATATAAAATATTGTTAGTACACCTGCAGCTACAGTTATCTTCTTGTTGTTTCACTTGGAAAAAAAGCTTGCTTCCTAGAAATAAACAAAAATAGACTCAGAAGTAGAATATTTTCTTCTACAGTTATACCTGGCTTCCAGCTTGAGAGAGCAGTTTGTCTATAGCATTTTTACTTGTGTAGTTCATTAGAAATTCTGTCTATGTGAAGAGAACTGCTTTTAAGGCATTAGGGATATTGAGCAGTCTGTGGAATAAAAAGGGAGGCGTTTTCTTCAGTGAAGACATCAGGAAACCAAGCACACTTTCTACCTCCGTTTCAGCTTTTTGAAACAGTTATTTTAAGAAACAAGCATTAATTTCTGGTGTCCAAAATAAGTTGTAGGGACATTTGTTCTTCCTAATAAAATAGATAGGCCTGGCTATATCTATTGACCCAGTATAAAAAATGTATTCTGCTTACCAGTACTGTAACTGCTGCCTTGGGGTCAGGACCATGTGGTAGCCCAGCAACTCAAAGTAATATTTTTAGACTCGTCCTCCCCTTCTCTATTAAAAAAACCAAACCTTAAGAACAGAGTTTAGAGTCAATTCTATAATCCAGCAGCTGTTCTATGTGTACTGTTGCCATTATGTGGGACAAGTGCAGTACTTAGCAAATTAGGGACTGATCATGTGAGATGCTGAGTGTCCTTCCCTACTATTGACTATGTTGGGAGCTGTGGGTAATCAGCACCTCTTAAAAAAATCAAAAAACAAAAAAACCCAGGCCATTTAACTACCAGTAGCAGCTTAAATATGGATATAGGTGTCGAACTATAGGCACCAAGCTCAAACATTTGGGGCAGAATGTTCTTTAAAACAAATGTCACTAAACTGTTTTACATGTTATAAAAAAAATGTAAGGTACTCTCACAGGTACAAAAATGGAATGTATAAACTCATGTCTATATTTGTCAGAAGATCCTGTCTATAAAAATTCCCAAACAGAAACCAACATTCTAATTTGCTTTTATACATACTGTATCTCAGTCCAGTCCAGATGGGATTAACATGATTCATTAACCACTAACAAAATACGTTGAGTAAATTTTTGGTGTGTGTGTTTTTTTTTGTTTTTTTTTTTTTTTGAGTGAAAGCAGACAATGGATATAACATACAAAACAAATTGCAGGATAGTCCTTTGTATTTTAAACTGAATTTCTGTAAGAGAGACTGTTGCAGGTGTTGGAAAAGAAAGAAAAATCAGGTTCTCTAATACTATATGTACTTGTCATACTATTCGGGAAATACTTAATAGTGCTGAAGTTAGGACAGCTCCTCTCCTCAGTTAAGAAAGCCCTTCACTATTGCATAGAGAAGCCAAGGCTTTAAAGGTATAGCTTATACAACATACTACTTTTGTGAACAATTTTTGATGACATACATAAACAATTCTACTTTCAGTTTGCAGATGGACTTTGTTCAGTACACACCAGACCGGACATGTTCTTCAAAATGCTGTTTTATTACAGATTAATGATCTGTACATTGTAAAATACCAACCTTTACAACAATTTAATCAGTTTTATTTTTGTACAGTATTCGTATCCTTTATAAGTTATTTCGCTGTCCTGTTTTGTAAATCACATGAACTTGTAAAAAAAAGTAGGCATAGGTGTTTTTGTACATATGTATATAAATTGTCCAAATAAAGAAAGGAATAAAAAAAATTATCTTGTTGTTATGGATGATTTTAATCAGACTGTGACTGCAGAAAGTCAATTTGGGTGACTGAAAAAACTTCCACTACTGCAGATGAAAAACATCTATGTGTTCTGCTCTCTGAAGACACTGAGTTTTCAAAGCTGACTCAGCCATTTAAGCACACACCTCCCAATTAAACTACTAAGAGTGGTGTGGCTAAATCCCTGTGTTAGTTTTAAAAATTTCAACCTTTGGTAGTGACTAAGGAGATTGGGTCTTATTTCTCTACTTTTTCATGGCCAAATTCTCCCCTCCACTAATACAAACAGACGGGAGCTTAATTACAGTATAATCTGCTGAAGAGAAAGAATACCAACTCTTCAGTGTGAGAAGCTTCTCTGCTATAGCTCTATGGTGTGAGGGCTCCACAGATGTTTAGAGGATAGATGCCAGAAGAAATGCAACTGCGGAGCAGCCACTATTCATGGCATTCTCTCCTCCTCACCAGTTAGATACCCAAGGCACTGGGCTTTTGCTGATATCCTGAGATCTGTGTGGTTCTGGAGACATTCTCTAGTTTAAGAAGTAAAACCCCTTGTTCGTTCCATACAGAGAGGGAAGGATGGTGGATCCCTGCTCCTAGATGCACATTGAAACTCAGTCAGTGTTGGAGTTCTTATGATTTTATAGTGAATTTCAAAGACCTTACTCAAAGAGTAACTGTCAACGGTTTGCTGCTAAACTGGGAGGATGTATGTAATTGGATGCTGCAAGGGTCTGTCCTGGGTCTGGTACTACTCAATATTTTCATTATTGACTTGGATAATGGAGTGGAGAGTATACTTATTAAATATGTGGATGACACCAAGCTGGGAGGGGTTGCTGGCACTTTGGAGGACAGAATAAGGGTTCAAAATGACCTCGACAATTTGGAGAATTGGTCTGAAAATCAACAAGATGACAAAGTGCTACAATCAAAGAAAAAAATCAAATGCACAATTACAAAATAGGGAATAACTGGCTAGGCAGTAATACTCCTGAAAAGGATTTGGGGATTCTGGGGGATCACAAATTGCACATTAGTCAAAAATGTGATGCGGTTGCTGAAAAAGCTAATACTCCGGTGCATTAATAGAAACGTCATATGTAAGACACACAACATAATTGTCCCACTGTACTCAGCACTGGTGAGGCTGGGCTGGAGTATTGTGTTCAGTTCTGGCTGTACCACTTTAAGAAAGACATGGAGAGAGTCCAGAGCAACAAAACTGATAAAAGGTTTAGACAACCTGACCTATGAGGATAGGTTAAAAACCTGAGCATGTTTAGTCTTGAGAAAAGACTAAAAATGTGTTAAGGGCTCTTATAAAGAGGGTGGTGATCAATTGGTTTTCCATGTCCATTTAAGATAGGACAAGTAATGGGCAAGGGAGATTTAGGTTAGATATTAGGAAAAACTTATACTTCTAAAGGATAGTTAAGTACTAGAATAGACTTCCAAAGGAAGTCGTAGAATCCCCTCACCGGAGGTTTTTAAGTACAGGTTGGACAAACACCTATCCATGATCAGGGCCGGCTTTAGGCCTATTCCACCAATTCCCCCGAACCGGGCCCCACGCCTAAGAGGGCCCCGCGAGAATCCTTTCCTTGGCTAAAGGTGCCTTTTTAATTTTTACTCACGCAGCAGCACTCTGGGTCTTCGGTGGCACTTTGACGGCAGGTACTTTGCTCACTCTGTGTCTTCAGTGCCACCGAAGACTCTGAGCACCACCCAGTGAATACAAGCCCCACGTTTTGTTTTGTTTTGTTTTAGTCATCCCTGCCGAGGCCCCGTTGAAATTGTTCGAATTGGGCCCCGCACTTCCTAAAGCCGGCCCTGTCCATGATGGTCTAGGTTTGCTTGGTCCTGCCTCAATGCAAGTTGCTGGACTAGATGACCTCTCAAGGTCCATTCCAGCCCTACATTTCTGTAACTATATGGTATTACTTGGTGGTTTCTTAAAGGCCCAGCTTCTAGAGTCATGTGATTATCAGAAAAACTCACCTTTCGTTGGGGGGTGGGGAGGACCTAAAAAGTAAGTCTTCTAGCTCTCAAGGTTGCAGAGAGAAGCTTGAACATGAACATCAAAGGCTTAACAAACCAAAGACAAAAAACCCCCTCAGTATTTATTATATAAGATTGATTTTTAAGCCAGTTTCATGATTTAGGAGGCCAGATTCATTATTTTTTAAACGGTTCAGGGCTGCAGTTCCTTGCTCTTTCTGTAGGTTTCACCCACAGAGGGGAGAATTTGGCCCTAAATTAAGGGGCTCTCAAGCAATGCGCTTTACTAATTGTTTCTAGAGGCACCAACCTGGCACTGAACTGTTCCCAAAGAGAAATGAATTGGATCATCATAATCTGTGTGTAAATTGATTAATTTTTGAAAAGTGATTGCATCACTGTTTGTGTAACATGATAATCCTGGGGAGGTCGTCTGGAACAGGGATCAAACCTGCATCTAAAACCATGACCCTTTACTGCCTGAATTACAGGACCCAGGTCTATTAGTTCAAAAACTATACAGAGTAAGAAACCTATATATGGTTCAGCTGCTAGGGTAGGACAGAGAGCCCACAATGAATCAGTATGGGTTATAGCCGCATAGCAGGACTTCTATGAACAGTAAGACTATGGGCAGAGAGTGACAAATAATCTTTGTTTTAAAAAGGCTTATTGTCCCTGACTCCATTATATAAAAAGAACCAAAGGAGTGGTTTGGTTTGGTTTGGTTTGAAATAGAAATTGCGCAGAATAAAAGAGTAACAAAGCAGACTTTTTTTAAACTTAAATTTTGGAGAGAGTAGACCTTTTCTAACAATTTGGGACTCCCTCTTTAACAATAAGGAGGGGGGCATTGTAACAAGCAAATAACCTGACTTGCCACAAACCTTGAAGGATAAGTTGGCATTTATATTTTCCTCTGTGTGGTATCTTTAAAAAGTATCCTGAAAAACCTTCTAAAATAGACACATTGAACAGATGAAGGGCCACACTTGGCAGTGATTTCTACTCACTGCTCCCTTACAGAGTGTAAAGTCAAGGCAGGATATTGCTCTTCATTTGCAAATTTAAAATTAGAAAATAAAAATTAGAAATAATTGATTATTGTATCCTTTACTTACCTACCAAGACCTGAGCTCAGGGGTCTGTTTCCACATTTCCATTGTGACGGTAGATGACATCACTTAATCTTTCCCTTGATAAGATAAACATACTGAAAAATGGGAAGGAGTTCAGAAAGGAATAGCTTACGGGACCAGCAAGCTGGAGGGATTGCTATAAGAGGGGAAATAAAAGATTTTAAAATACATAGACTAAATAAGGGATGTTATCATTACTTATTAATATTTAAATAATGTTAACACAAGAAAGAATAAGGATTATTTAGGTGGTACAAGGAGTCAAGGGATGAAGTTCAGGCCTGATCTACATTTAAAAGTTTTACTGGCATAGTTACATTGGTTAGGGGGTGTGATTTTTACCAACATAGCTATGCTGGTAAAAGCCCTGGGGTAGATGCAGTTACACCAATATTACTGTGCTTACACTACAACACTGTTATACTGAGGTCTGATCTACACTTAACATTTAGGCTGACATAGCTACATCAGTCAGGGGTGTGAAAAATCAGGCTATGCCGTCTTAACCTCTAGTGTAGATGCAGCTGGGAGAGGCGGTGATCCTACAGTGATGGAACAACCCCTTCCATTGCTCTAGTCTGCCTCTACACTGTGGGGTTATGATGGCATAGCTACAGTGCCATAACTGTGCTGCTATAATCCCCATAGTGTAGACACACCCTGGTTTTGACAGTGTAACTATATAGGCAAAACCCTCCTAGTGTAGACAAGGCCTTAATTTCAGGAAAAAACTTCCTGACAATGACTTCTACTAGATCGTGGAATATTTTCTCCAGAGAGTAATGGAAGCCTCATTGCATGAACCATTTAAACAGAGACTGGACTAACTGCTAGATAAGAAGAATATCTGGGAGCACTAGCCAGAACACTTCGTTTAGTCTTCAAAGTAAACTCTGAACTGGCTCTGAATAAAGGCCAGTTCAGTAAGAAAGTTCAATTTTTCCATGGAGGGAAAAAACCTTTTGTTTCTTTCATTTATTTTTATTTATGCTGAAAGACAAAATGCAGGAATCACAAAATACGCTAATGAAAGGATCTTGGTTAAATATCTGCAGCTGGTTAACAAGACCCAAGACTAAATTCTTACCTGCCAATAAGATTTCTCATAGTGCCATAGCATGCCAGCCCAGACAGTGGGTATTAAATCCTTCCTGCAGTAAACACAGGAAACAAACAAACTGAACGAGTGTCATCATTCTTCTTCAATGGGATGCTGCAACCAAATACTGCAATACACAGAACTTTGGCCCAGATTTTTAAAGGTATTTCAGCATTGTTGCACTCAGCGTTGCAAGGAGTAACTGATTTAGGAGCCTAAGATTCATTTTCAAAAGTGATTCAGGTACTTAAAAGCCTAAATCCCATTGACAGTCAGTGGGATTTTGGCTCCTAAGTGCCCAAAATACCCTTGAAAATGAAATTTAGGTCTTGCAGTGCTAAGTGCAGCAGTTACCTAAATACCTTTAAAAATCTAGGCCCTCCTGAACAATGAAACAAGAATATCTAGCCAGGTACCAGAGAATTGGTAGCATATAGGACTGTGAGCAACCTAACTAGTAGATAAGAAGTTATTCTTCTCCTTCATTCCTATTATGCCAAACCAGACCATGGCAGATGTAAAAATATCCTCCTCCAAAACAGACATTGGGAGGGCGCTGAGGGAGAAACTAGAAACCACTGACTACCTCAAGCACATCAAAAGCCTATGCTAACATAAAAGTTTTGAGCAGCCCTAGTTTCCAAAGGACGACTTGTTTCTTTTCGTGCCTGTGCATGGGGACCTGCAGCCTCAGGGAAGGAGAGGGACAGGATGGAGTAGTACTTTTAGCCAAGCAGTTTGAAAAGCTAATACATTTATATATGTTTGGTCTGTTTTTATGTACTAGCCATTGCCGTGGTAGCCTTTAATGGTTTCCAGACTGGAAGCCTATGTCAGTGTGACTTGACAGGCTATGAATAATGACTCTGCTTGCGAGAGGGGAAGTATTGCCTCCTAGAGGCACCTGGGGAGTGGTATGTAATTGTCCCAGGTCACTGGGTGGAGGCTCAAGCCAGTTTTGCATTGTGTTATTGAAACGGAATCCCTAGATACTGAACCCGGCCATTATTGCTGCCAACTCAAACGGGCAGAAGGGTTACAGGTACAAGGTTACATTTTGCCTTTTATATTGAGTGTAGCAAAATCCTTTTAATAAAAGGAGGGAAACAATGAGGCATTATGTTGGGGAAACACCACAAACAGGATTCATAACACAAACCATGAGCAAAAGACCCATCCCCAAATAAGTTTGGCAGTATCCCTTTCCCCTCAGGGTCTTAAGTCCAACCACCCAAAAGATCACCCCAAAGTCACAAAAGTCCAACAACCCAAAAGTCTCTGTCAGAAAGTCTGGTCAGTGCAGCCCCAGAGTTTATCAAAAGTTTATCTGCAGAGTTTTACCTCCCCCAGCCTGGTGGAAATGGGGGGGGGGGGAAGGTGTGCGGGGGGTGTTAAGGGGCACCTTACGTGCTCTGAGGCCAATTGCCCCACCTCTCTGTGGGGTTCTGCTGCAGCCTTCACCATGAGCCACTCTGTCCCACTTCACTCCACACGCTGTCCTGTGGGCCACTCCAACTGTCCTGCAAAACGCTCCACTCTGCCAGCTGCTTAGCAATACATCTTCAGGCTCCCCCACTAGTTAACACAGCACTCAGTGATCTCAGCTCTTAGAATTTTAGCTCTTTAGTGATTTAACCTTGTAGAAGGGGAGCCCCAGTGCAGGTGCACCATTGGCCCAAAGTGAATTCAGCACAGCAGCCTGTAACTAGATTCTTAATGGAATCAAAATTAGCTCTGCTATTCAATTGTCGAGAGAGGAGATAGTGCAACTGGTGTTCAGGCCCCCAAAAGGGGCCTATACCATCAGGTGCAAATACCTGTCCCCAACCTCTCACTCAATTCATGGGGTTTTGGAACCCATGTCCCTTGTCTAGCAAGTGCTACATAGTTGATGGTGAGTCCCTCAGTCAGAAAACAGTTTCACTGGTCTTGATTCACATAATCAGGGTAACAACATTTTATTCTTCCTGCCCCAATAACAGAGAAACTGGCGATCCCACAGCAGCCAAAGTGACCATTTGGGCAGCTGTGGGCTCATGCTAGGTGGGATGGGTGTGCCTATGCAAACAAGACCAGCCCCTGAAGTTATTTTCCACAACTCGCCACAGTTCACCACCAGATGTCAGGGTAAAGCTCATCCTGACTCTGTTTACATACCTAAAACACATGTGCTGTCTGCTGTGAATTGCTTGATTCACTGTGAAAGAGTCTCACTTTTGTTCTCAGAAATGTATCTTCTTAAATTGTACTCTTTCTTTTTATCCCCCCTGCAGATGCAAATATTTCTATGCTCCCCATATCAACTCCATCCCTGAAGTTATCACAGATTAGAAGGCACACAAAAAACCCCGCACTCGTGATGACATGTTTTCAGAGCTCATGCAGTCCTCCCACACTGATAGGGCACAGCTGAATGCATGGAGGCATTCGATGGCAGAGGCCAGGAAAGCGTACAGTGTGTGTGTTTGGAACACACAGGAGGAGATGCTGAGGCGAATGGGGGAGCAAACAGACATGATCAGGCATCTGGTGGAGCTGCAGGAAAGGCAACTAGAGCACAGACCCCTGCTGCATCCATTGTGTAACCACCTGCCCTCCTTGCCAAGTTCCATATCCTTCTCACCCAGATGCCCAAGAACCCATTGGGGGAGAGGCTCTGGGCACCCAGCCACTAAACTCCAGGGGATGGCCCAAGCAAGAGAAGATTGTCATTCAAACAGCTTTGATTTGTAGTGAGGCTATAATAAGCAATGTGGCCTTGTCCTTCCCTCCTCCCCCAGCCAACCTGGCCTACCTCGTCAGCGATCTCAATTTTTTTTAAAATAAAGAATGAATGGAATCAAAACAATAGGGACTTTATTTCCTTTGCCAGGTGTGGTCAAAGTGGGGAGGGGGATTGGCTTACAGGGAAGTACATTCAAAAAAGGGTGCAGTTTTGCATCCAGGACAAACACACACAACTGTCACACCGTAGCCCGTCCAGTCATGAAACTGTTTTTCAAAGCCCTAACTTTTCCAGCGCACCTAACTGTGTTCTTCTAATTGCCCTGGTGTCTGGCTGTTCAAAATTGGCTGCCTGGCACACAGCAAGCAGCAATAACAGTGGGAATATTGGTTGCGCTGAGGTCTAACCTACTCAGCTAACAGCACCAATGCCCTTTCAAACATCCAAAGGCACATTCTACCACTATTCTGCACTTGCTCAACCTATAGTTGAACTGCTCCTTACTACTGTCCAGGCTGCCTGTGTACAGCTTCATAAGCCATGGGAGCAAGAGGTAGGCTGGGTCTCTAAGGATAACTATTGGTATTTCAACATCCCCAATGGTAATTTTCTGGTCTGGGAAGAAAGTCCCTTCTTGCAGCTTTTCTAACAGCCCGGAGTTCCGAAAGATGCAACCGTCATGCACCTTTCCCGACCATCCCACATTGATGTCGGTGAAGGGTCCCTTGTGATCCACCAGTGCTTGCAGCACCATTGAGAAGTACTCCTTGCGGTTTATGTACTGTTTGGCAAGGTGGTCCGGTGCTAAGATAAGGATATGTGTTCCATCTATTGTGTTCCATCTATTGTCCTACCACAATTAGGGAACCTCATTGCAGCAAAGCCATCCACTATGACCTGCACATTTCCCAGAGTCACTACCCTTGTTAGCAAAAGGTTATTGATTGTCTTGACTACTTGGATCACAGCAGTCCCCACAGTAGATTTGCCGACTCCAAATTGATTCCTGACTGACTGGCAGCAGTCAGACGTTGCAAGCTTCCACTTGCTATCGCCACTCACTTCTCAACTGTCATGGCAGGTCTCATCTTGGTATTCCTGCGCTTCAGGGTGGGGGAAAACAACTCACAAAGTTCCATGAAAGTGGCCTTACGCATGGAAAAGTTTTGCAGCCACTGGGAATCATCCCATACCTGCAACACTATGTGGTCCCACCAGTCTGTGCTTGTTTGCCAGGCCCAGAATCAGTGTTCCACTCTGTCATAAACAAACAGTTAAGGGTTAATTCCTCTTTTACCTGTAAAGGGTTAAGAAGTTCACATAGCCTAGCTGACACCTGACCAGAGAAACCAATGGAGGGACAGGATGTTTTCAAAGAGGGAGGAGGGAAATCAGTCTTTTGTCTGTTCAGTAAGTTTGTGCTGGAGTGAAGGATCCAGGAATCAGCCATCTAAAATTTCTTAAAAGTAGTAAGTATTTAGAGAAGGAATGTATTAGATTATTTTTATTTTCTTTTGTGACTTCTTTTGCATAAGAGGGAAAATCAAATTGGGTTTCTTTTGTGTAACTTTAAGTTTTTGCCCAGAGGGACATTCTCTGTGTTTTTAATCTGTTGTCTGTGAGAGTAGCTTGCATGCTAATCTCACAGAGGTATTCCCTTTCACCCTTTTTCTTTAATTAAAAGTTTTTTTTAAGAACCTGATTGATTTTTCCTTGTTTTAAGAGCCAAAAGTTTTTTGGATCTGGGCTTACCAGGAACTGGTGGGAGGTGAATCAGTCTCAATCCTGCCAGGAAAAAGGGGATAAAGACTGGGGAAATATTTGGGAGAAAGACAGAGTTTCCAAATGACTCTCCCATAAACATTTGTTTAAACTATTGGTGGTGGCAGCTACTAGATCTAAGCTGGTAAATAAGCATAGAGGTTATCTCATGCAGGTCCCCACATCTGTACCCTAAAGTTCAGAGTGGAGGTGACACCTTGACACACTGTATCAACGTGCCCCAAAGCTGCCATAATATCCCAATTGCCACATCTTGTGCTTTCAGGAACATCTGTGTCCATGTCCTCCTCACAATCGTCCTTGTGCTGGCGGCTCCTAACCAGGATCTGGATATACTGCAAGATAATGCGCAAGGTGTTTACAATGCTCACAACAGCAGTGCACAGCTGAGCAGGTTCCATGCTTGCCATGCTATGGCGTCTGCATGGATAACCCAGGAAAAAAAGGCGCTAAACAATTGTTTGCCGTTGCTTTCAAGGAGGGAGGGAGGGAAGACTGACAACATGTACCCCAAACCACCCATGCCAATGTTTTTGCACCATCAGGCATTGGGAGCTTAACCCAGAATTCCAGTGGGCAGCAGGGACTGTGGGATAGCTACCCACAGTGCACCACTCTGTGTGTCGATGCTAGCCACAGTATTGAGGACGCACTCCACTGACCTACTGCGCTTAGTGGGGACATATACAATCAACTGTATAAAATCGCTTTCTAGAGATCGACTTCTATAAAATCAAGCTAATTTCGTAGTGTAGACATGTTCTTAGAGATGCATTTTTTTAAACCAAAATAGTTGAAGTGGTACAATCCTGAGTGTGGATGCTCTTACAGTGGTATAAAGATGCTTATACCGGTATAGCTTATCCCTACAAACTTTATGGGAATAAACTATTCCAGGATAAAGCACTTTTATACAAGTATAACTGCATCCACATTAGAGATTGTAACACTTTAGCTATGCCAGTTTCAAACCACCATAGTTAAAGCAGTACCAAAACTGTGAGTAGACAAGCCCATAGTGAGAAGGACTAGTGGGATTGGAAGCAGGAAGGGAAGTTCTAGCAGGTGGGTCCAGTTTCCCACACACTTGAAGCCCATTAAAATACTTCTGTGACACTGGTGGGATGACCTGAGGTCTAAACAAACCTCTAAGCTGGGGCCATCGGTTACTGCTTGTGTTGGTGATGAAGACGTCCCCAATTCTTCTCTTTCCTGGACACCTTCCTTGGACTTTCCCCATGCCCCAGCTATCCGTTGCCAGCATCCCTATAGAGTATGGGACTTTCCCTATGCTCAGGCTTTGGACAGTGTTGCAGGTAGGTCCCTCTGTCCCCACTCAGACTTATCTCAGTTTGTTTTCCTCCTCCCTGGGAATGACTCACAGCACTTACATCCAATGGAAAGTCGGCAAGCCCCCTTATCTTCAACAGCTTCAAGTGCTCCAGTGGTAGTGGGAACTTCTTTGCTCTGAGCACTCCAGAGCTCAGTAGGCCACTGAGGTTTTTGCCTCCATCTCAGCTCAGCTGTAGAGGACAAATAGATTACACCATTTCCCATAATTTAGGGGCTTTTCAGCTAGATATACAAGGCCCTTTTTAATATCCAGAATATGCACTTTCTGCTCCTTTAGGGTTTGTGGGGAGAAGCAGAAGGAGAAAGAAGAGACATCCTTGGCCATAAGATAAAGAGAAGGATTTATTGAAGAAAAATGAGGTATTATCTTGATCACTATTTTGTTTTGCTGCAAGACTAGGTAGCGGTTCCTGATCGCCAGGAATTCTTCCAGCCTTCTAGCCAGGAAAATTGTTATGAGGGCAGGCTGCTCTCAAAAAGCCTCTCTTTAAAAGCTCAGAGAGAGGGTTATAAGAGCAATAAGGGGCAGGCTGAAGGGCCAGAGAAAGCCACCTTGGTTTTAGCTTGGCTGCAGCCTTCAAAGCATCCATCTCTCTCCATAAGAGCTCCTACCCTATGGACAATTTATCTATATTATAATCTTGGAGCCCTGACCACAAAGGCCTGGCTCTCAAGGCAGCACAATCCTGGTCTCTATGTAGACCCTCCAAAATTAAAACTAGAAGTTTTCCATTATTTAAGTGCCAACCCTGAAAAAACAGTCAATGGGCAGTGATGGATTTCCAGACATTCACGCATCATTGTGGTTGGCACCTGTTCCACTCCTGTATGACTTTTTTGAGCACGGGCATTTGAACAGGCCAAAACATGGGGGTAACTAGAATCTTTGTGCAGGAGATGTTGAGAGGAAGGTTTGCTGAGGGGACCATCAAGGGTAACACTTAAAAGTTGGTGGGGTTTTCTTTGCACTTAGTCCATCGCCTATTTGGTCTGAACAAGGACAGACCCCAGAGTTAGAAGTTTCAAAGTATGCATAGTTTTCTGGGCTAATCCAGACCAGTAATATGATCATCATCCTATCCCTTGGTACTGATGGTTTGTTTAATTTTCAAGAGCACCTGGGGCAGAAAAAGCACAGGCTTAACTCCAAATAGGTGAGTATTTGTTCTGAGAACAAGGTAGTCCATGGTTAAAACGAGCAAATGAGGATTTTGATGTCCACTTGGGCAGTCATTATGTCTATTTAGAGCATCCTCATACTTCTACATGATGAATGCAGTTCCCTTTCCCCTTACGGCTGCGGATAAACTGATCTACTATTGCTCAGAGTATCTTTAAAGACACGATGCAAAATGAAAAAAGAGTTACTTAAGTTTATAAAGAAAACATGACATTCCAATTGTCTTCAGTCCTCACAAACACCAGAGACATAAGAGCCCAAGCGTTCACACTTATTGACATAATAAGTTGTTGAGTGTCTGTTGATTTGCTCAGATACATCATCTATTTATGGTAATGGACTGAGAGCTGTCATCAACCTGCAATTTTCTTACAATTCCCTTTACCTCCTATTACTGTTATATTTCATTATTTGTTCAGTGTTACAATTGCCCATTTGCAGCAAAAGAAAACATTTCTGCCATTTTTAAATGTCTCAGTATTTAAGTATCTATGTGTTTGAGCTGGAGGAAATGACTATTTCAGAAGCCCTGAAGTAGTAGATTTCATATTAAAAGCAAACAAATGCTTAAATCTCATAGAACTGAGAAACCTTTGTGGAGAACAAAATAGAACTAAATGGAAAGCAAAATATTAAAGATTTTAGTGGGTTTTAATTATTTTGCTAAAAAGATGGTCAGGTTGGTATGATTTACTATACCTTTTTCCACCTGTTTCTGAATTACAAGCTAGTATAATGTGCCTTCTAAAAAAAAAAAAAAAAAGACATCTTCCCTTGCTCAAGCAGATTTTGTGTAACAAACAAAAAACCTATTGTCACCATCAAACAATCCTGTATTTTTGCACACCTCAGAATTCACATATGAGTATCCAGGAATGATGGAGAAGGGAAACTATAGTTTCTTTTGTTTGAAAAGCAAACAAAAAATACTTAGCCTGTACACTGACTGACCTTTCCAGAGTGGACCCAAATTCCAAAATTCAGAGCAGGATACAAACTTTTCAAAGCTCAGGATCCTTGGAGATGGAGATGCGGTTTGAGCTCTTTCTTGTTATGAACTGAAACAGAAGGGTATGTACAGTACCAACATTTAAAAGGTAATTTGCCAGATCTTCAGATGATGTACGTTAGCTTAAATGGAACTATGCTAATTTATACTAGTTGAAGATTTGGTGCAAAATTTAGCATTATCATATTTATGTCTAATTATTCTTTTCCTCTGGGGTATTTAATGTAATGGACATGGGAAGAAAAATGAACTCTCTTTGCAAAGTGGGAGCTAACATTAGGAAATGGGAGAGAAAATGGACCAAAGAACCCAGTCCACCTACATTTGCTACTCTTTCCCTCCTTTTAAAAAACTGTTAGGAAAATCTAAAAATTTTACTGCTTATTAGTCTGTTCAAAGAAAACTCCACCACGTTGTCTCAATCCAGTCAAATCACTTCTTACTGTGAGTACCCTGTGCAATGGAGCCTGTCATTTTAGTTACAAATACATTTGGCATTGCTCAGTCTTCTTGCCTCTCACAACCATCTTGTCTGTGACAGAGACTGTGTGAGACCCAAGGCTAAGGTAAACCAGTAGTAATGGAGATGAGACTGGAACAAGCAGAAAAACTAACGTTAGTGTTCACAATCCAAAGCTTTTAAAATAAAACTCAGATTATTAGAGGAGGATGGAGATGTCATGGAATCTGGGGGAGACAAGGCCCTGTAACCCCAGCTTCCTGCGATTCACTGTGACTCTCAGCCAGCCAGTAAAACAGAAGGTTTATGTAGATGACTGGAACACAGTCCAAGACAGGTCTTGCGGGTACAGACAACAGGACCCCCTCAGTTGGGTCCATCTGGGGGTACCCCAGGGAGGCCAGAACCCCGTCTGGGCTTCTCTCTATTTTCCCAGCCAGCTCCAAACTGAAATTCTCTAGCCCCTACTCTCTGGCCTTTGTCTTTTTCCCGGACCAGGAGGTTGCCTGATCTCTTTGTTCTCCAACACCATCAGTTGGCATCTTTACAGAGGAGGGGCCCAGGCCATTAGTTGCCAGGAGACAGAGTGTTGGCCATTCTCTGTGCAGACAGTATCACAGGGGCCTTCTTGGGCTCTGCAACAATCATACTCCCTGATCCTCCCACCTAGAAACCTAAGAAATGCATAGCGGAAACTTAGGCATCAACACAGTATTCAGAGAAAACATTAAGAACATTCCCACTTTGTCACATCAGGATATTTTCTTACTTACTAATCAGTTTGCTCTTAGACCCTCTATTGCAATCCCAGAAAGCAGCTAATGTTTTCTTCTTCCAGCAGATGGAGGTGGAAAATGAAAAATTTCTCAGTATCCTTTTTTTTTTTTTCCCCCCTGTTGGAACACTAGACTCTCATGCCCACCTCTCACACACGATCAGGTCTCCCAAAGTCCCTCTGACCATCACGCCATGATTTAATATTTTGCCACAAATGTTTGTTAAATAACCGAAACAAACATCATAGTGTTTCTCTTGTTTTTTGTTCTTCCTATTTCTCTTTCCTTCCTTCCTTATCTAATTTCCCAGGCTGCTTTTCCCTACAGAAAGCCCGTTTTCTTTTCCATGCTCCCTCTCTAATTTTCTGAGGTTCTTTCTCTTCCCCTTTCAATTTCACTTATTCCCTCTCTAACCCCATCCTGGCTCCCTTTTCTTAACTCTTCCATGTTATTCCATGTTACATCATCTGTTCCTTGAGGCTTCCTTTGTGCTCACTGTGTCCTGTTACCTCAACCTCATCCTGTTCTTTCCCAAGACCCCCTTCCATCTTCTGTGACCATCCCCATGTTCACCTCCAGATAAACCAATCCTCTGCTTTTTCCACCCCTCAACAAAAAACTTATCTCATGTCTCTCTCCAACTTACCTGCAGAGTTCTTTTCTCCAGGTCCCATAGGAGGGTCTTAAGTTTGGCAGATGCCTCCCTCCTCCCACAAATGAGCAATATGCCATAGCTGCCAAGTATTATGCAGGTCTATGTATAACAATTTACAGAAATTATTTGCAAATATGAAAAAACCCTATTACACTTATCTCCCCAAAACAGGCCCCTGGGACAGGTTATATTGCCCCCTCAGCCCATTCTCAGAAGCATAGTTGCCCTCTCAGGAACAGTTTCTCACCTAGCAATAAATTTTAACTAGATAATCTAAAACAGCTCCCAGTTTAGCTTTTACACTAAAAAATGAGTTACAAATGGTGTAAAGGTGTGACACTGCAGCATAAGGACTTTGTAGGGAGAACTGCAGTACCCTTTTCCCTTCCTCAGTTAGGTGTTCCACCTTGATCTCCAAGGGGTGTCTTCTTATCTTTTACAAATTAAGAATGAGTAGGGAGAATTTAGAGTATTTTATTTCATTAGTGCTGTCCATGCTCAGTAGCCTATGCCAGGAGTTTCTTGGATAATCACTCAATTTTGAATACAATCTATGTGAAAGCTTTTATTCTTTTTCTGTTTCTCCAAGGTTGCTTCCTCATCCTGTAAGATAACAAAGTAACAAAGATGTATGGAATACTGATTCCAGTCCCCTAGTGACAAAACATGGAATGACCTTCCCAAAACCTGAAGGTGGAAGGGGATCTCAAGTACCACTTCTATTTGAAATGAATGGAAAAAACATAAGCAGCACTCTTTTTTGAAAGGAAGTTCCCTTTTCTGTTAAAAATGAAAGGCTATTTGAGCTCCCTTCCATTTCTGGGTTTGTGAGGGGTACTTTATTAAGCAGTATTAAAGCCTACATATTACCTGCAAATATATTTATCTAATATTCTCTTTGTTCTCTCTGACTCCTCCAACCCCACATACACAACTACATTTACAATGAATTGCAAAGGTTTTCACAGCAGTTCAGTCCCTAAAGTTGCTGGTCAGCAGGAGGGGAGAGGCGAAAAGGTTGCTGGTGGATAGGGAAGAAGATGGTTAAAAGTGTAACTGCCTCTGCTGCTAAAACTTGTATAAATGAAATAAATTATAAAGCAAAGGTAGTGGGAGGGCAATGGTGGGTTTTGCCTTTTTTTTTTTCTTTCAGATTTTGAGTGATAGTTTCAGTGGTGAAGTGTGGCTGCAAGACGAAAACCACCCAACCTTCCAGAGAGAATGCAGCTTTAGACAGACCATATTCCTAACCATAATAGAAAGAATAAATACCAGGAATTAGTTGTTCAGGAGTTACTCTGCAAATGTTCACTTGTGGTATGCACCCACTTACTCCTGCCCTCTACCATTGAGCTTTAGAAATGTTCTGGAAATCAATATTGATTTGGGCTATACAAGTACATTCCCAGTAGATGCTACAAAAGCACTCAAAAGGCCTCAGTTCCTTCCACTTAACCAGGTACCAAGTCCCACAAGGCTAGAACTCAGAAGAGGGAAAGCTGGGTGGTAAGCCTGAATAGACAGAGACAACACTATCTAAGAGACACAATTATTACTAATCTTTCTTCTTGTAGGTAGCATCTGCATATTCTTTACTTGTGCTGCTTTCTAATACTCAGGAAGATGGGCAGTGAACTTCTGGAACAAGTTTTGCGGAACTGCTCTCCAAAAATGAGAAACAGAGCTAGATGCCAAATGGAGGGATATGCTGTGTAAGTGTGAGAACAGAACTCCAAGTAGAAGCCCTGCAGATTTCTAAGTTTAAGACACCACAAATACAGACTATCAATTGTTGCCATAGTCCTAAAAAAATAAACCTCAAGCCCTTCAGCTTCTGTCACCCTAATGTATGTATAACGTCTCAATGTGCAGCTTAATCCACATAGGCACTGAGTAGAAATGGCATCCCTCTTACAATGATCTTCAAAGGGTAAGCAAGATTGCACGTTTGTTTTTAACCAAGTAAATTCAATATTTGGGGAAAGTCAACTCAGTTCTGGGGAGACAGACCATTTGTAACGACCAAAGATTAAGCTTCAAAGCCTCATCTTCTGATGAGGTGCAAGGACAGAACCGTATGACCATACAGAGCCCCACTGAAGTCAATGGGAGGCTTCCTGCATATACCACTGCAGGACTATACTGCACATAATGAGTCTCCGTACTCATTCAGTCCCTCTGCCAAATATGACTTCTATTATATGGACACTGGTCCTCAAGGAATTGACTAATTCCAAGAATTCATTTCACATTAGGGCTGATGTCTGTTGATTAGTTTTGATTCACAATGACCAGGATTCAAGCCAGTTATCTAGAGGTGTACAGTTCTCTATTCCTTTACCAACTCCCTCAGTCCCACTCTTCTTATTACAAGGGACCCTCCAGTCAAAAGGTGTTATGTTTAAAAATTATGGACATTTTAGAACTGAATTTTTCAGAATCTAGTTTATGTTTTGCTGTTTATGCTATTCATTAATTTTTTTACATTGCTCTCATTTGGGAGAATTAAAATAGTTATGTGAGCTTCACTTTCAGGTTCTCATTTGCTTTGGACAACACTACAAACACTTAAGTGGAAAGGATGTCTGTTTTAAACAGTACACTACTGAAAAAAAACTTTTCTTTGGCATTTAGCTTTAAAAAAGTTTTATGCAAAACCTACATCCAGGGCTAAATTTGACCTGACAGTGGCCTGTTAAATAAGGCTTTAATTTCTAAAATAAGACTTTTGTCACACTGCAAATTAAGTAGATGCCAGTCAAACTAATACCGTCCTTCAAATGGCTCCTTCAGTGGTGAAAATAAAGATGATACATATTGCTGTAGATTTTCAGAGAGCATATGGGATTGGCTCATTTTCCTAAAGATTAGTTGGAAAAGGTAACTGACAGCAGTCTTCCAATTTTATACAGATCTATACCTTTTATAATTTTGTATCACAGATTAGTTAGGCAGAGAAGAATTTCAACCAGCTGACATACTCGATTTCAGGAGTTCACAATTACTGTTGACAGCTGTAACTGTTAAACATTTGTACTTAAACAGATATGGCCAAAACCCCACCAAGAAGCCAGCGAATTTAACAGCTATGTCATCAGAGATCTATCCTTCACTGGGAGTACAAAACCACTCCAAAGAAACTAGAGCTGTTAAGAATAGCTGAGTTCAAGTGTAAAAACCTACACAAATAATTTCCATACCCACCACCAAAAACAAACGACATTTAGCTTGATGTTACTTCCAGAAGCTATCCTGTTTGTAGCTCTCCAGAAGAGAGAACACAACTGTTTTTGAAGACAAATAAAACAAGGCTACTGGCCGAAGTACAATTTTTGTTTAAAAAGCTAAAATTTGTATTTGTCCATATGGAGGGGGGAGGAGGAAAAGAGGGTAGAGGTAGTGGTGTGGGTGTGGTGTGTGAGTAAAGGTTTTGGAATTAGGAATCCACTCCACCCTGCTGAAATAGAGTTTAAGGGGAAATGTTAATATATATAATACTATAACATCTAGTTACATAGTGTATGCTATTTTATATTTAATAACCACCACAAGAAAAAACTGTGATAGAAGGCTACATCACACTAGTTGAGAGTCTGGTGACATCACATACCCTTCTGCCTCACTCACGTAGTTACCATTTCAATAGAACCACTTCACAGCTATCCACTGTAACTTTATCTTCAAGTTACCTGTGCAATGTATTAACCTAATATACATCACAACTTTAGAAAACTTCAACAAAAGTGGATTTGACCAAACATAACTCATTTGGAAAGAAATAAACAGACAGCTAAAATTTCCTGATGCGTATGTTGGATATAGCAAAGTGCAAAAGATCCAGGTTTCTAGGGGCCCTCCCATTAAGATAGCTAGTCCGAGGTAAAAATGAGATTTTCTTTGAAGGAATAGATGTCTAGAACAGATCTAAGAAAATATTACATATATTTGAAGATAAGTTTCAAAAAAAAAGAAGCCCAGCTCTTCATTGTCAGTTCTCTGCAGGTTTCCCTCTCAGATTCAACCACTGTTTTCATAAATACAGTCTCACAGACCAGTAGCTCCAAAAGACACTATGGAATTCACTACTGATCCATTTGCTCAAATTGTCGCCGCCGCCTACGGAATGCCTTTAAGTTCCACTTCGTTGGTTCTAGCATAAAAGGTCCATTGTAGACAAACAACACTGTCATTTTTTCAGCATAGGTGAGATTCTGCAGGAGCTGTGAAAAATGAAAAAAAAAAAGTCACACTAAGCAACACCCCTTATACCAAGCATCGCTTTTGTATTAGTTAAAATAGATTAACGTTTCCCCCAAAAAACCTTTGCATGGTGCTTTTACCATTGTTTGCCACTGACCACATATGCATGTCTCCCAGTGCCTGGAGAATCTGGGATAAGGAAATGAAAGGGTGGAAATAACAAACACCATCACCATTTTTCCACTCTAAGGGCACGTCTACACCACAGAGACTACAGTGGCAAAGCTAAAGCACCATTGCTACTCCAGTATAACCCTGTAGCGTAGATGCAACCTAAATCAACGGAAGGGGTTTTCCACTGCTGTAGGAGCATCATCTCCCCGAGTGATGGTAGCCAGGTCGACAGAAGCATTATTCCGTCAACACAGCTGCAACTACACCAAGGGTTAGGCCATCATAGCTACATGGCTCAATTTTTCAGACCCCTGAGCATCGCAGTTATGTCATTCAAAGTTTTAAGTGTAGACCAAGCTTAAGCTATATCACACACTGAAGTTTAGGTGACCAATGAAAAAAGTTGGTTTTTGGAAGATCCCTTGACTGTCATATAATCAGATAATTGGTTCACATCAGCTAACATCTAAATAAATTAAGTTTTGGGATGTAGGAGAATGTTACCTTAATACCTTAATAATGTTACTGGTGATCAAGCAATTTATCCTATAATCTCTCCTAATTTCCTGTAGTAAACAGTGTAGGGTACTTGCTGAGACTGCATTAGAGAAGGCACCCCACTGGTCCCTGCAAACCAAACCTCCCAATTCTGCCAAAGTACTACAGAAAAACAAAACTTGTAAATAACGTTCCTTCTTGGGGCTGTTGTTTGGGTCAGAACAAATGTAAACCATTCAGCTGGCGGCCACAGGCACACAGTATGTTCCCTCGTCAGTTAGTTCTTCACAGCCCTCCTTCCAGAGAGTGCAGCACAATCCCCTTTCAGGCTCGGTAAGCCATCAGCCTTGTGCTCAGGCTTGAATAGTCTTTCCTCCCTAGGTGCAGGGTTGTCTGCAGCCCTCCTCCCTAGGACTGCAGCACTGGCCTTCCTAAGCTCTCCCTAAGCCCTCAGTCTGACTGTTAAGGTAAGTTATCTCACCTTTATCTTTCTCCTTCGTTTGGGCTACACAATTGCCTTTTTATCCTTATCCCTGTCTCTTGAGGGTCCCCTAGTTCCCAGCAGCGTGTACTTCAGCTTGTTTATATCGATTGTTCCAGGGACCCACACGTTTCAGAATGCCTGTTCTTAAAGAGGCTGAGCCTTGGAACAGAGTTGGTTGAGCCCAGGCCACAACTATCCTTAAAGGGGACTAACTACCCTGTTTTATTTTTTACTTCATCTCTGTCATAGTCTCAAATAAACAAACCAGAAGACATTTATATAGCACCTATATCAATGCTATTTATTCTTTTATCAAAGAAGCTGAGAGAGTCTCTCTCTCTCACACACAAACGACTCTTTGTTTAGTTTTCAGTTACCCACCTTTGGTGTAATAAAGAAATACTGAGAAGTGCTCTCTTTACAAGCAGTCTTCACAACCATTTCAAAAACTCTCCTCTCATTGACTGGGTCCATTCCCTTTAAAAAAAAAAAAAAAAAAGGAAATCATACATACTTTTACAGTTCCTGTGGTCACTCTATGAACTCCTGTGGAATGAAGTCTTGTTTCACGCACTAGCGACCTTACCTGATTTATTTCATCTACAACCCTGAAAGGACATCTGTTGAGTTCCTGCAGAGCCATCAAGTACAGCATAGTCGAAACACTTCTCTCACCTCCACTCTGATGGTGAGGAGTCAGTTCATGCAGTTGGGTATTACTACGGAATTTAACTCTAATTCGAATCCCATATTTGTCATACTCCTCCTGTGAGAGAAGGCAGGAAATGTTAGACATCTATAGTTTCCTACAGTGTATCCTATTTGACAATGCAGGAAAAGTGAAAGGAAATCATTTTATGTATGTCCTACATTAGGAGAACAAAGTGTTCAGACTCAGTTATATATAAACTCTTTCATTCTGTTTTAAACTATGGTTTATCTCTTAGCATTGATCTATTCTTTTTACAGATAGAACTTTTCTCTAACCTATTCCCCAGCTAACCAATTTGATATGTAATTTTAAAAAGGGGAAGTTACTAGAATTTTTGTTCTTATACTTTTTCCCCCCCCCCACACTTGTTAGTAAACTATTGTATAGCAAACAAAACATTGTCAGCAATGTGCTTTATAAATAAAACCATAATTGAATGCAAAAGTTTCATGAGAGGTTCTGTTGTAATAATGGGTCCTAGAAATTTACCCTAATTGTGAGCTCAACTGGAAAAAGTGAGTGAAAGTTTATAAAATGTCACAAAAACCTGTAATAATAAATGTTGATGGGAAAAGGTGCAAAAAGGAGACAGCAGAATTGAATTAGTTAAAACAAAAAGGCCTCCTGATTTAACTCAAGGACTGTGTTAAGATTATACCTGGTAAACATTCAAGTGTGGAACTGAAAATCAATTGACCAAACTTCTTGTGTCGGAAATTAGACGTACTAAGTGAACAAAATAACGAAAGATGGGCTATTCTGCCCATCACTTCCTTCTGGAGTTCTTGAAAAGAAAAGAGTTTGGGGGAAAAATTAGCTGAAGAAGCTGTCTGCCAACAACTGCTCTAGCGAGCCTCACCACCATGGCTGCCACCCTCACCATTTCTTGGGGTCCACTGTAACATTGCTGAGCTTTTGTCACCCTAATCCCAAGAGATGTCTTGACTAGATTGGGCCAGAAAGAAGGACCCACATGAAATCATTTCCACCGGCTTTGGCTGAATCCCAACCATCACCTGTGATGTGAGACGCTGTTGCCCCTCTCCATATGTCCCTTTCCCTTCTCCTTCCCCGTCTTATTTCATCTCTTCTCTACCCCTTTCATTTTGCCTTCTGTTTAAAAAGAGTCTGGCTTAGCTACCTCAAACTGTATATTTTGCAATTCTCCTGTGAGCCAGTGACCAAAAAAGCAGTCAAAAGCAATGACCTAAAGAGCCCCATCTAAAAAGACCAAATGTGTTTTCCAGCAGTGAGTCAACACCAGAAACAGAAGCTGCATTTTCTATTTTTGCTGATCTTTTCCTTCCCTCTGGTGTGCGTGTCTTCTAGGAAACAACAGCTTTAGCAACAGCAACAATACCACCAGCTATAAACCATCTCAATTTTTTCTCCTTTCCCCCCCTAAAAGGAGTTACCACCATCTAAGAGACTGTCAAACAAGGGAGATTTTCTTTCTAAAATCTCTCTACACCTATGATACTAAGCATTTGTGAGGTTGCTGTACATACCAAACCCCAAACCTTCTATTAAATTGTTCAATGTTGGGCAGTTTCAGGGTCATGTCAACACCTTTGACTCTTTGGAACCATGTATTTCACTGGAATTAATATAACAGTTCCCAACTTACCCACAAAGACCCTATTTATTGTACCTGACTGATCACACCAAGCCACAATCATTAGTCAATGGTTTTCATATACTGCATTGATACACTGTGATCTGCAAATCTGGGCTGGTGATTTCTGTTCATCTAAATGGATTTTAGGATAAGACGGACTTGAAGCTGTTCATTTAGGTGCTATTAAAAAAATAATTCAACTTCATAAGTTTTTTTTATGTCCGCTTGTCCAAGAGTCAGTGTACTCAATTAACACAACTCTGTGTTTCTCATTCTTCATTTCTCCGGCAAGAGCTACGATCTTTTTTCAGAAGATTCTATTAATATCATAATTGGTTTTAAGTGATTACAAGTTTAAAAGCAATTTTTAAAAGTCATTATGCTGCCTCCTCTTTTTTTGAGCCTTCTCTTTAGAACGGTACCAGTTGAATGTAAACATGGATTTCATATTTCATTTCTGTTCCTCAGCATTTTTATTGTTGTTGCAGACAAAAGATAACTGTTAATCGTGTATTATACCATGCTGACTTTTGCACAATAAGAAGTTCCATAAAAAAATTTAAATGAATGGAAAACTTCTTAAGGATAATTTCCTTTCTGTTAGCAGTGTCTCCCATAGTTCTGGAATCAGGACTGCTCTTCTCTGTGCAGCTCAGAGGCGGATAAAGCGTTTTGGCGCTGCACAGTTTGGCCACACATCTTTTGCTCCTGCTTACTTCCAGATGAGTTATTCCTAAACTGTAAAACTTGCACATCATTAAAAAATATTCCAGAGATAATGAAATAACTATGTACATTAGACCAAGAGGAGGATCATGTAGTAATGATTCTGCTTAATATCTGATCCTTGACTCATGAATAAGGCTGAGAGTTTGTCACGGAGGTCACAGATTCTGTGACTTTCCATGACCTCTGCAGTTGCTTGTGTGCCTGGCTCGGGGGCTGCCTGAGCAGCTCAGGCAACCCCTAGGCCAGTCACACTGGCCACTGCTGGGGCAGTCTGGGGCCACCACATCCCCCGCCCCCCCACTGCCCAGCAGCAGGAGTTTGGCTGTAGGAAGGGGCAGAGGCACAGGATGGGTTGAGGCAGGCTCTGGGTGGCGACATTCCCCCTCCCTCAGCTCCTAGGTGGAGGCATGGCCAGGCAGCTCTGCACATTGCTACCACCCTGGCAGCTCCCATTGGCCATGGCTCCTGGAACTGAGGAAGGGGGAATGTTGCTGCTTCCAGGAAGGTGTGGAGCCATGCAGGGAGCCTGCTAGCTCCCCCAATCCAGCAGTGCCCCTGGATTGCCCCCCAAGCACCTGCAGCACTCCCAGGCCACGCCCCCCCTCCCATTTAGCCAGGGGTATATAGTAGAAATCATGGATAGGTCATGGGCCGCAAATTTTTGTTGACTGCCAGTGACTTGTCCATGACTTTTACTAAAAATACCTGTGACTAAAAACAGCTTTACTCATGAGCCGTCCAGGGTGGGTAGAATTGTGGAAGATGCTGCTAGCAGAAAGGAAATTATTGGTAAAAATTTTCCATTCTGCAGCCCTCATTCCACCCAGGAAGTTGCTAACAATTTTGTGGAGTGTGCCTTGATCCATTTTGGGATAGGAATCTGTGATGATTTGTAGGTTTCCACAATACAGAGTCTAATCTACCTAGTGATGGAGGATTTGGAAGTTCTGAGTCCCTTGCATGTCAGTTGGAAAGACACAAATAGAGAGCCCTATCTCCTCATGGATTCTCTACACTTGAGATAGATTTTTCAATGCTCTTCTGACATCTAAGGTGCGCCACGCTGTTTCAGTTGGATGCTGTGGTTTTGGACAGAATGAAGGAAGCACAACCTTTTTGGAGACATGAAAGGAAGAATTTACTTTAGGTAGAAAGGAATCAAGTGTCCTGAACACCACCTTGTCCTCACAGAAAAGGCAGTAAGGCTCCGTGTCTGGCAGAAACAAGTCTTAATGAATAAATAAAATGCTGAAACTGAAGTCAGAGGCTCAGAAGGATGACTTGTCAGGGCCCTCAAAACTTCCTATTTTGGGAAGAGTGGCCTGACCACTGGTCTGGCTAATCGGATTGCTTAAGGGGATCTGGCTGTCTGTGAATTGTCTGCTAGGGATCCCAAGGATCCTTTGAACAGCATGCTATTAAAGGCAGATAGCTGATGTTCAATGGTACTGTCCTGAAGACCTCTGTCTATACCAGGGGTATACAGTGGTGTGCCGAGTCTTCATGTATTCACTCTAATTTAAGGTTCCGTGTGCCAGTAATACATGTCAGCGTTTTAGAAGATCTCTTTCTATAAGTCTATAAAATAGAACTAAACTATTGTTGCATGTAAAGTAAATAAGGTTTTAAAAATGTTTAAGGAGTTTCATTTAAAATTAGATTAACATGCAAAGCCCCCCAGATCGGTGGCCAGGACCCGGGCAGTGTGAGTGCCACGGAAAATCAGCTCTTGACTAGCAATTAAGCTGCAGCATCATCCTGGAATACAGAATAACTAAGGCCAGGTCTACACTGCGACTTTAAATCGGTTTAATGGCCGATATACCGATTTAACGCTGTATCCGTTCACACGATGTCGTCATTAATATCGAGTTAAACGGCTCCTTAAATCGATTTCGGAACTCCTCCCAACCCCGAGAGGGAAGTAGCCGCTAAACTTCAAGTAGTGAAACTCGGATTAGGTGTCATGTGACGGAAATCAACTTATTGGCCTCCGGGGCATCCAGAGTGCAGCAGCTGACCGCTCTGACAGCAATCTGAACTCGGATGCAGCGGGCAGGTAAAAAGGAAAAGCCCCTGAACTTTTGAATTACATTTCTGCTTGCCCCAGCGTGGAGCCTGATCAGCACGCTGGGCAATGCAGTTTGAACATCGAAAAAGAGCTCCAGGGCATGACCGTATGGGAGATACTAGTCTGATGGCTGGGTATGGGCAGACAATCTGTTGTAATGCAGCTCCGTTACAGCAACGAGAATGCCAAAGCGTTTGAACTAAAAAACTCCAGATAACAGCGCTGGCTGTGACAAGCGTAACGGGGAAAGCCAGAGAACTCAAATGGACGCTCATGAAGGAGGGAGGGTCTGAGGACTTCCAGCTTATCCACAGTCCACAGCAGTCTGCTGAAAATTATTGCATTCTTGGCTGATGCCCAATGTCGTAAGGTTCAATACACGTGTGCTGGCGTGGTTCAGGAACAGCCTCCTCAGTTTATTTCCCCCCACCACCACGTAAAAAAACAAAGGGAAAATTTGGCTGTGCTATGTGGTTTGCTCAATGCACTTGCCGCGAAAAAGGCGCCAAAAGGGTTGTCTGCTGCCTTCACAACAGGGAGGGTGAGGCTGTACCAGCACCACCGGGCCAGTGTTTTCTGCCCCATCAGGCACTGTGCTCTCAACACGGAAGTGGGAACTATGATAGCGCAGGAACAGCTACCCACAGTGCACTGCTCCTGAAATCGGATGTACTTTGGACATGACGCAAAACAATCAATTTCAATTTTTTTTGGTGAGTCCCACTGTGGACAGCGCTAAACCGATTTTTAATTAGATCTGTTTTGTAATATCGGTTTAAGCTAATTCGAAATAATCGTGCAGTGTAGACGTACCCTAAGTCGCTACAATTTTTTAATGGTAAACAGCAAAGAACCATGAGCTGTTAACCAACTACTAGAACTAAGAGGACAAGGACAGTTGGTCGAGGAAGAGCCAAGGTTTCGGTTTCCATCTACTGCAGTGATCAAAAAGGAACTTGGGGTAAGATCAGGGCCGTGGTTCCTTGTATCCCCTTGGTTCTTGTGATGCGATGAAGCATGTGGGTGGCTCCAACAGTCATCGTTTTTTCCAGAAGGTTCTGCTTTGACAGAGAGGGTACATGCACATCCAGAAAGGTGGGATCTAGAAAGGTTAGACATCCTTAAGAAGAATCTGATAGACAAATCTTTGAAATAAGTGGATTACTCAGCTCCATCTCGCTTTGGAAACTTCTGATAAGACTGACTGTTATATAGCTGGTGGTCCTACGTTCATTTGGTTGAGACACGAATTAGTTAGTTCTAGTATTTAAAGAGAAGTTAGATTTTCATATATTATTAGTTATTATTCATAGATATGGAAATGTAATCATACCTCATTTTCTGTATGAAGATCAACTTCACCAGCACACTGCATAGAACTAAAAAAATTACTGAACTTTTCATTAATTTGTTCAACCAGCTGTTTCAAAGGTGTTAGCCACCTTTCTTTAACCTAAAAATGAAGAGACTAATGTAAAACAATCTCTGAAAGAATTTACATTTGAAGCTATAATTAACAAAATACCAAATTTAACTATTACAGTAAAATTTACATTAAAAATTGCCCACAAATCACCATACCTACCTTCATAGATCAAGTAACCACCCAAAACAGACCAATAAAACTGTTATATGCAGCCAGGCACGCAGACACCACAGAATATGCTCTGAAGAGAAAGTCTGGGATATACACCTTAACACATTCAAAACTTTCACCAAACAAGAACACTCCACCAGAGAAGTAGATCGCATCACTTGGGCCACCCAAATGCTCCAAGAGATCCTGCTTCAATACAGAAATAAAACCCACTCCAAATGCACACCTCTAATTGTTACCTACCACCCCATACTGGAACCCACACAAGATAACATCGCACAACTACAACTCAAACTCGATGGCATGGGTGGCGTGGAGCCCCATTTCAGGGAAGCTAGACCATGGCTCCGCCCCTCAAATCCCCCTCCCACCTCCCAGCTGGAGACCCCCACTTTCCCCGTGACCAGAGTGTCCCAAGACTCCCTTACCCTACCCCCTGTGGCCCAATCCCCGAAACCTACTCCCCTGTCTGTGGCCAGAAGAGCCCCAGGCCAGCCAGAGCCCTGAGTGCCCCCCTCAAAACCTGCTCGGAGGAGTCCCGAGGCAGCCAGAACCACCGCACCTGCGCCTCCCCTCTGCAGACCCCAAGCCGCCCCACAAAAATTCAACAGCTCTTCTCTTCTTCTCTCTCCTGGAAAGAAGAAGAGCTTTTGCTATGCCCCATGCAGGTTCTGGGGTGGCTGAGGAGGTGGTATGTGTTACTCAGAGAGCATCCCGGGTTCATCAGTAATCCCCCTAGAGTCCAGTAAAAGTATTAATATACCCAGAAGCACATATTGCTGCCTCAGTCGCCTCAGAATCTGCATGGGGCATAATAAAAAGCAAAAATTTCACCCGCTAAACCTGCAGCCGGGGTTCCGAAGCAGAGTCTCCCCTGACATATTATACCCGCTGCCCATGCTCGATGGGGACCCCATCCTGAAAGAAATCTTTCCTGAACCCCCTCTTCTGGCCTTCAAACAACTCCCACAACTTCTCCAAGCTCATCATCAAAAGCAATCTCCCCACAGATCAGGCCACACTAACTCAAAGCAGCACCAGACCTTGCCAGAACAGATGCAAAACCTGCAGACACATCTGCACTGCTACAATGATCAACACTCCCTAGAAAACATCTTTCAAGAACCATGGGTCCTACATATGGGGAAAACCTCATCCAGTATACTAAAATGCCTCAATAGCAACTATTTGGGTGAAACCAGACAATCAATATCCTCTGTAATGAACTCACACCAGCAAATGGTAAAAGATAAAAACACCCTGTCATTTGTGGGTGAACACTTTTCACAAAGCAATCACTCTGTATCTCACCTACCAGTCCTCATCATCAAAGGAAACCTGCATAACATTTTGAAAAGATGAGCCTGGGACCTTAAATTAATAAAACTTTGCTAGATACTAAAAATCATGGAATGAACTGAGACACTTGATTTATGGCTTATTATAACAATCAGTAATCTACTAACACCTGCCAACCCCAGCTACTTCCCCGACTTCCTTTCCTCCCTATGACTGGAGGGGTGTTAACAGGCCACTTTACCTTGAATGGTCCCTTGAAATATGTGTTAACTACTTATGCTAAATGAACAATCTGTTCCACCTTGTATTTAACAGTGACACTCTGAGTTAGGGCTTGTCTACACTGGCGATATTAAAGCGCTGCTGCAGCAGTGCTTTAACGTGGCTTGTGTATTCGCAGCAGAGCACTGGGAGAGAGCTCTCCTGGCGCTCTAAAACACACACCTCCATGAAGAACGTAGCTCCCAGAGCTGTCTACACTGGCACTTTACAGTGCTGAAACTTGCTGTCCTGGGGGGGGGGGGGGGGGGGAGAGAAGCAAGGAGGGGTGTATTTTTTCACACCCCTGAGAAAGTTGCAGTGCTGTAACCTGCCAGTGTAAACAAGCCCTTAGTTTCCCAGATCTGAAGAAGAACTCTGTATAAGCTTCAAAGGTTGTCTCTTTCACCAACAGAAGTTGGTCCAATAAAAGATACTGCCTCATCCACCTTGTCTCTACAGCATCCTGGGACCAACATGGCCATAACAGTACTGCATACAGCGGTTGCCAACATTTCATTTTCCCTAGAATCAAAACTTGAAATGTCTTTTAAAATGAATATGGTGCATTTTAATAGAAGTATATGTCCATTTATGTTTCTCCTACATTCATTATACTACAATAATAATTTCATATTACTTGTGAAATGTTTTGCCTATAGCTCTCCAATTCGCTTTTCTTTTCTTCTAGTTCTTCCGTTACTTGCTGTATTTCTTGTGCCCTTCTATTATATTCTTCAACAACCTGTCAAGAAAAAGCATCATCCTTCAAAAATATAGTCTTTCAAATTGACAAAATATATATTTATCAATTCAAATCTTAACACTTGTTTACATATAATTAAGTAGTGTATGCACTGTTTATACATTAAACAGGACATACTGGTCTCTATGAAGCAAAGAGTAACTAAGCCATGGCTGCATTTTCGGTTAACTCAACTATTTTTCTCTAAACAAAAGGCAGAGAACATGCTGTTCCTTTGGAAGAACCTACTTAAAATTCTAATAGATTCAGAATCTGGCATTTATAGCACATTGTTCCTGCTGTCTAGCTTATTATTACCCAGAGTTCTAGTACAGAGTGGGAAGCAAGTACAATACTGGAGGAAACATACTGAAGCATTTAGGCCTGTGAAGCAGGAGGCTCTTGATTTCTCTTCATTCAGTAAAGCATCAATTTCATCCAATGTGCTTGGAAGGTCCTGGAATGCCTACAAGAAGCATAGTTTAATGTTAAGAGAGGCTTGAAATATGACTAAAAAGTAGCAAGAAATTGGACAATCAAGGACACGGCTAATCACTAGATCACTTTATTAAGACACAATCCATTTAAATTTAAGTGGCTAGATTCTCTCCTGAGAAGTGCTTGGTGTGGGGGGATGAGCAAGGGCTGTTGGGAAGTTAACCATGGCTCCCTAATTCTCTGTCTGTGCAGGTATAGCCCCAACCCCGGTGCAACTGTTCTAACCTTGTCACCTGGCAATGGTGCACAAGAGCCCCGCTACTTGAGAACTGATGGAGTGCAGTGGCACTCTGGTCATGCATCCAGAAAGGGGATAGTAGTATAGGAGCTGGCTATACCAGATGAGAGCTTCCCCACACAGGAGGAATACTCGGCTGCCCAGATACATCCAAGATCTGGGCCTTTCATGTTGGAATAGGAAGGAGAATCTGGCCCAAATTTCTTTCCTGTAGAAAGCGGGAATTTTGATTAATTAATTAACCTGATAAATTCTCTCCCTCCCCTATTGTGTACATAGAATAAACAACAAGGAAAAAACTTTTTGTGATCATGGGATATACCAGTTTTCATAACAGTGTAAAAGTGAACTAAACTTAAAATACTATTTAATTCCTGGAGGGAGTGATAGTTAAGTTTATATAGCACCTGCTTTGCAGACAAGGTTCCTATTCTTAAGAAGAGGACAATTTAAGGGCACAATGATCATGCAAATCGTTACATGAACAGTTCTTTATATTGAAATAAATGGCAATGCTGATGCAAGTCTTATTTTAGAGAAGCATAAACAAATGACGGGCAAAGGGATTAGGTGGAAGACTGAATTAAAAATAAAGAAAAAGGGAAACTTCTTTTGAGAGAGGTGCTTTCCAGACAAACGTACACCTCCTGCCCAGAAGAGATCATAATGAATATATGACATAAAAAGGGAAGACAAAACAGAAAGGCCGAGGTAGCGTGCAGGGTGAAGTGGTCAGAGACAAGATGAACATTCAAGAAAGCTTACCTGCATGTATTTTTTAAAGCATTTATAATCAGGATGATTTTAAAGTGGAAGGAAAAGGCAGAGGTGGCATTAAGGGGGAATTGGAGGAAGGGGAAGAGTTAATAAGAGAAAAGAATGGAGGAAAGAACAGACAAAAAGAGGCAATAAGCCGATGGAGAGGAGATAGAGAAGGTAAAAACAAAGGGAGGGAAGACTGTAGAGGAACACTGTGGGGAGGAAAACAGCAAAGGGAGGAACTACAGCAGGGGTGGGCAAACTTTCTGGCCCGAGGGCCACATCTGGGTGGGGAAATTGCATGCAGGGCCATGAATGTAGGGTTGGATCAGGGTTGGGGTGCGGGCTCCATCCTGGCACTGCTTACCTGGAGCTCCCTGCCTGCCTTAGCCCCGTGCCGCTCCTAGAAAGGGACAGCACCACATCCTGCGGCCCCTGGGGGGGGAAGGGGGGGAGGGAGGGAGGCAGAATGCTCCGTGCGCTGCCCTCGCCCATGGGTACCTCCAATCCTCCCATTGGCTGTGGTTCCCTGTTCCTAGCCAATGGGAGCTTCGAGGGAGGTACCCACAGGCAAGGGCAGCACACAGAGCCCTCTGCCGCGCCCCCTCCTTCAGGGGCTGGAGGGATGTAGTGCCGGCCACTTCCAGGAGCGGCGTGGGGCCAGGGCAGGCAAGGCGCCTGCCTTAGCCCTGCTGCGCCACAGATGTTGCAATCCTGTGGGCCGGATCTGGCCCGTGGGCCGTTGTTTGCCCACACCGGACTAAGCAACTGGAACAGGTGGAAATTAGTGCAAACAATCAATCAACAGAATGTCCAAAGTTCAGGTTATAGAAGGGTTCTAACTCTGTCCTGTGTCCAAAACTTCAATTGGAGCTGCTGGGCGCTTAACATTTTTGAAAATTGGACCACTTATTTAATCTTTTTGATTTTCCAGCCTATTATTCCCAATATCCCTCTAGAAAAACTCATCATATTATGCACATAATCCCAGGATAGAATCTCTGTAACATTCTTCTGATTTTTAATACATTTTCAAGTTATGATGTTTAAAATATTTTCCTGTCACAGAATGAAGTTTTCCCCAACATATTTTGCCTCAACATACTTCCAAAAGAACATGTCTCTCAAACTCCAGATTTGTTTTATTGAGAAGTGGGTTTTGTTTGTTTTTAAAAGGGATGGGCAGAATTACAAAGCTATATAACGAGGATCTTGAAAAAAGGGTGCACTTGCCCCTTATTAAAGTAGTCAGGAAAGAGATTAACTAGAGGATCAAAACAGGGATCTAGTGGCATGATCCAAAGCCCATTGACTTCAGTGGACTTTGGATCAGGCCGAAAAGCAGAAAGGCAGGGTAGAGCCCCTAAGGGGAAGAAGAAGTGCTTGCTGTGTCTTGCACTCCACAACTGTAAGGACCTGGGGCAGGAAGCAAGGAGAAATTGGGTACTCACTCTTCTGGCTTTCACAAACGGAGTATTTTGCTTTAGGTGCAGGTGCACTAAAAAAGCATAGTTCTGAATATTATAAATGAACAGTCTTAGCTAGCGAAAGTTTCTCTTCATGTTATACCATTACACCACGGCCGGTGCAACCTATTAGGCGACCGTGCTAGGATTTGAGGGGGCGGCATTTTCTTCCGCGGCGACCGTGGCAGTCGGATCTTTGGCCACCACGGTTGCCGCCGGCATTTAGGCAGAGGGAGCTGGGGCAGGGAGGCATGGGGAGGGCCGCCTCCAGCAAGTAAGGTGGGGGGAGGGGCGGCATGCAAGGGACCTCCCCGCCTCAGCTCACCCCTGCTCCGCCTCCTCCCCGAGCACGCCATCGCTGCTTCACTTCTCTCGCCTCCCAGGCTGGCGGTGTCGATCAGCTTAGGCGCCACAAGCCTGGGAGGTGGGAGCAGCGACGACGTGCTCGGGGAGGAGGCGGAGCAGGGGTGAGCTAGGGCGGGGAGCTGCAGCACGGCTCCCCGCGGGGTGGAGGGGAGCTGCCGCAGGGGGGTGCTTCAGGGTGGAGGAGGGGTAGGGAGCTGCCGCAGGGCTCAGGGAGGGGGTGGAGCAGAGGAGAGCTGCCACAAGGCTCCCCAGAGCGGGGGGAGCTGTCGCAGGGGGGTGTCTCAGGGCGGGCGGTGGGGTGGGGAGCTTCCGCAGGAGGGGAGCCTCAGGGCGGAGTGGGAGAGCTGATGCGGGGGGGTGAGGGGAGGCGGAGCAGGGAGCTGCCACAGGGCTCAGGGATGATGGAGGGCGCAAGGTGGAAGTTTCACCTAGGATGCGAAACATTTTTGCACCAGCCCTGCATTACACCCTTATAAAAATGTGGCCTTTTGTTTTCAGTACTTACAGTCTGAAAGTCTTTTGGAATTTCTTGATCAGGGCTGAGATTACATGCATGTCTAGCTTTCCTCATCAGTCCCTTGCACTTCTCCAAAAGAACACGTTTTTTTCCACCCAAGTCAGAAACTTGTTGCTAGTATAGAAGAAATAAAAAGATGTTTTATTTTAAAGAAAACTCCATTGCCTTCAGTTACAGTCAATGGATCTGTGACCCTGCATAAAGTTCAATTGTCTTAGAGACAGAGAACTACAGAAGAAAGTTTAATGACAAAAATGATCAATTTTATACACTCCAACTCCACCATCTCCATTAGAACTAGCATACTGGATGTAATCATGTCAGATTCAGAGAGTTGGTTTGTGAAATCACAGCAGATTGTTTACAGGGGTTGAAAATAATCCCTCCCTTCAAAAACAACTATCTTCTGGCTTTTTTAAATTTTTGTTTTTTGTTTTTTTAATTAAAGGGATGGCAGAGCTGAGTGAATGAATCAAACTGAGCGTACAATTGTAAAATATATGAATGTGTTTTTCACAAAGAGAACCACAATTTTGATCTCTGCCTAGGTCCAGATGTAGATCTCTGCTTTAAAATCTGGTGGTGGAAGAGATGGACTATTGCAGTGTTTCTTTATTTTGCATCATGCCTCCCAACTAGCACTAGTTTTTCTACTAGACATGACAGAGCCATCTAGTAAATAGGATTTGCATTATGAGGAATATTTAAGTTGAAATTATACAGTACAAACAGATTAGCTGTATATTAAACAGGAAATAATGTATTTTTTTTCATCTCTCATATGCTACCTTTACTATTATAGGCAAAAGATACTAAATAACAGTTTCACAGTAATGACTAAGAACACATTTAGAAAAATAGTGCTACATGTGTCTATCAATCAAAGCTAGAATCTCTTTACATTGTAAACTCCTTGGGGCAGGGACTAAGATCTTGTTTTCACTTTTGCTGAAAGCACAAACAGTCAATTACATCCAATTTTCAAGTAATTTTCATACATTTACACCCTTATATAAACCAGGATTCACATGGGACAAAAATGGGACCAAAAATGTATTAAAATGTATACGGTTAACTAAAGACTCAATACTTGTGTATTCTACTGGATGAAGTGTTTGTTTCACATTTAAAAATATACCAACAACCCCATCGAGAGGGTACTTACAATAAAACTTGTTTAAGTTACTCTCTGTCAATGTAATTAGATTAATTCATATCACTGTTCTAAATAATATAAAACAAGTAGTAGTAACAGTTATACTTAAGACAAATGCAACCTCAATTCTAGCAGGTGTTCAAGAGTTCAGCATACATATTTTTGACTGACATTTTCTACACTAGGTATCAATCCAAAGGAGAAGTTTTTCTTCCCAAAGCATGTGTAATATACATTCAAACATTTAGGCTCTGCATATGGGGGGTGGGGGGGTGGTTGAGAGAGTCAGACAAAAACATATTCCATAAATCCTGAGCAGAAGTTTTCATCTGCATAGCTTGCAAACTTGGTTGTTTTACAGACAAAAGTGGTTCAGTATTTCTGAAGTTAGACAAAGTTGGGCAAGTTAACCTCAATGTGCCTGTTGTTTCACCCTCTGTAAAATGGAAATCATATTTCTCTATTATCCTTAAAGAGGTACAATGAGATTTAATACATTTTTCTAAAGTGTTTTGATATCTTCAGAAAAAGGTGCAATAAAACCACGAAGTATAAAAATACCCACAGAGTTAGGGACCTTCCACTTAAGCACAAAATAAATGTTCATAAAAGTTCAACAGTTCTAAAGTTATGAAAGTTTAAATCAGCATGTTAAAACATTCATGCTAGGTTTTTCAGATTAATTCAGTGCCAGTTTGGTTTGAGACTCTGAATCACATCAAGCTCTGTTGTTTGTATACCTGAGGACCATGTAATAGTTACCTTGAATGTTAGTCCATTCAGCTTTTAATAGTCAGAATTTTAAATTTCTGTACTAATTTTCTGAAAACTAGGCTAGTTTTGTAGATCTCATTGCAACTTAAAAATTAAGCAAGGCATGACAACTATTTTGAAGTCTTGCGACTGCAAAAAAAAAATCAAGTAAGGCATTAAAGACTGCATATGTAAAGTTGTAAAGAACTACCCAGTTTGAACAGGTATTTTATAATGATATAAGAAGTTCCCCATTTTAAATGTAGAAGCATAGGAGAAAGTTAAGATGGAATTTTCAACCCTCTATGTAGGTATTTTTAAAGCACAAATTACTGCAATTTCTTGGCATTAATTCTACCTTTTTTTAGTTCTGAAACTCTGATTTCTCTAATGTTGTGTTAAGGCTCTTTTTTGGGGCGGGGGGATGACTGTGTGCATACAGACGGAAAGGAAGAATTCATGATGGTGTGGTGTAGCATAAAACTTATTGTCACAAGTTGGGGATGGCCCAATTACTCACAAGCTAAAAGTGAGTTACACAGGTCACTCTAAATGAGTGTCAATGAGTGTCAATCCCTCACCACATCTGCTCCACTGTGTGTTTATTCATGCTATATATTACAGAAAAATATTTAGGAATATTTTAGTGAGTTTTCAAAATGTAACCAGGACTATTTTTTGTATCTCAATACTTTAAAAGCCAATTGCCTTCATTACCATGAGTCCAAACGTACACGGTTCAAAAGAACCCAAAAGAACCTGTGAAAATGACATATATCATTTTTCTATACATAAAAATGTCAATTTTATAGTCTGTCATCTCTAGCAATTCCAAGGCTAGAAGCTCCCATTTACAACTCTGCAGGGCTGCATGGAACAGGCCTTAAAGCGATGTTTTTAGGCACATCACTGAATTTTGCCTGTCCAGGCCATTGGGCAGCTGTAATTTTGGGGGAACACATGTATTTGGGAAGAGAAGGAGGAAACATATTGGGGCAGGCTGATTTTTTAAAAAGAAAAGAAGCAGGTGTTTGAAGCTGTTCTGGGCTATGAGCGTTAGAATAAATACCAGGATAAATGGATTAGTAGGTAGGTGAGGCATTCAAATGTGTTTGATAAATTCATTTATCACGCCTGGTATTTATTACATTTATTATATGGCCATCACATCCACATGAGATGGGTATTTTCTCGCACACGCCTAAGTACATACATGTGGAACCTTCTATAGACCCATCCAGTTATGATGTGTTTGAATATTTCATGAAAATGCTAACGTTTGGCAAGTACAGTTAGTTAATCCCACCCCGTATATAAGGGATGTGAGTGCCCCTCTGGGCACAGGAAATTACTGTCTGGAATAGATGGGTCCTAGAGGGAAATTCTAGCATAAGGGAGAAGACTTAGGGTGAGCTATGTGTTACTGTTATTTCAGCTGACAACAGAAGAACTAATTCAGGAAGTGAGTTTCGTCTGGGCAGTGAGGGAGAGAGTTCTATGCTAGAGTGGAGCTAAGGCACAGCTATTGAGAGGCATTCTACTGGATACTAGAACCCTCTCACATTCTATTTTCATAAGCAATTTGTATTCTTTTACGTTTATAAGCAGTGCAATTGGTTTTGTGGGAAATGAGAAACTAGTCAAAGAAAATATAGTAGCCAATAGCCAATATTTTCCCATGCATGTGTGTTTGAATGCATTCTTAGTGACAGTATTTAAATAATTAAAGATGGGCAATTCATACAGAAGGAAAACAAAATTTGCATTTTCTTCAAACTTGGCCTAAAAGAAAAAATAACAACATACATACTGAGTTTAATATCAATCATTTAAAAAAATTACACCAAATGAACCTAAAAATTAACAAGCTATCAAAGCAAGACAATTAACAAATCTCTTTCAATCATCATAAACACAAAGGCGACTGTGCCAATTATCCAATGAGCAGATGGGGCTAATAATCCTCCCTACTGTTCAATATGGGTCATAAACACACACTTGCTTCTCATGCTCATTAGACAAATTAAATACAAAAAGTTGTTAAAATAAACTAAGGTTCTGACTTGAGCTACCATGACAAATAAAAAACCCCACAAATCTGTTGCTACTAACGTGACACATTCTGAAGCATACACGTTGGGAAGGAAAATGCATTTCAATCCAAGTGTCTAAAATATACCCAATGTGCTGCTATTCCCACGGAATCCCAGTGCTGACAACTCACACATGAACATATGCAGCCCTCTTTCCTCTGGAAGAGGGAATGAATGGGGTTTTATGGGCCATTCAAGTCTTATAACAATATTTTAAAGACTAACAACTTTTAATAAGAGAAATATTATTAATAAATGCAATATTAGTAAGAGTTCCCCGAATTTCTCACAGGAGCGCCACCAGAAATTTTTCACATGGTATGCAGAACTGAACCACTCTCACTTTAACTCAGCACGGCACCACTCAAGTTTGGCCCATCCACCCCTCCATCATGACCAGGTCAAATCTCAGCAAGTGGCATTGTGAGTCACTGTGCAGTGTTCCAGTGTCACTCAGGTTGGGATGCCTGGCACCGGAGCAGCTCTACTCCACCAATGGTACGCACCATGTGTAATGTGCATATAGCTGCAGGCACCACTGTTTTTTTTTTTTTTATTGTCCTCTGCTCTAATTTTCATGAATGGCAGCAAGAGTAACATGTGATCTGTGGCAGTCTGTTGGTTATTTGGCAATTAATTTGATGTTTAATCATAACATGTAGGTTTTAATTTAGTTTCACTACATAATTCCTGTAATACCTCATACTAATTTCTACTTTGTGCACCAGTCTCTGTATCTTTGCCTGCAGTTTCTTGAAAACTTTATTTTATTATTTCAACTTTTCTGCTGCATGCAGTTGTCAAACAAGTGATATTGATTCAGGTCACAGGTGAACTGAAAATATGGGACCCCTCTTGCACACACGAATTCTCACTTTGTACTTGCAGGATCAGGTCAGAAATCATGAAAGTTCTCATGTCGACCACATATGCTAAATTCCTCCATACAATTAGTTTATGTGAAACATTTAGTGCATTACTTTCTAACATTTAAAAGTCAGAGTGTAGGAGAAATGGCAATGGGGAAGAAACTTGCTCCCACTCATTCCACTAGGCCTCCCCAAAGGTAGGAGTTTAATAAAAAGGATAAGGAAAAGAGCTATGGAGAACTAGGGTCTCAACCCTATCCTACTTGAATGTGCTTTCCTCCAGATCTTCATCAGATTCCATTTGGGTCAGTCCACTACTAAGTAAGTGCCAGTTCTGGGAGGTTGGTCCCAACTGGAGCTACTCACTGGAGGAAGATGACATTTCTAAATGACAGACTGGGCCAAAGGGGCTCACTATGCAGGATATTATGCCAGTTCCACACTGTTTAAAATGCTTAGGGCACATCTTCACAGAAGAGGCAGCCATCTTGGTTAGCATGGGGATGAAAAGTTCCTTTTCACCTGGAAGGGAAAGGGACTGGAGAACTGATGCAAGCTGCAGAAAGCACAAAACCTTAGCAACAGGAGTAGAGATACCTATTTCTAAGAAAGAGAACAGAAGCAGCACATTCCTGAATGCAGAGGCCTCCAGGCAAAAAGTGTGTTTTCAGTTGATTTACCAATGATTTACCAAGAAATAAAAAGCAAAGCTTACCTCTAAAGCTCTTAGTTGTACAGTTGCTGCTTTATAATCAGATTCTAGTCTATTCTTCTTGGAATTCACTGTAGTGCTCTGAAGAACCAAATCCACTTTGAGGATGTTCAGTGTTATGCAATTCTGCAGAGCACACCACAAAAAACCATAAATCGCCTTTGTCGTGAAACACTCGAAACTGATACATTGTCAGCAGCATTAGGCTTTGCAAACCAGCTTATAAGATATCAATTTTTATACAAAGTTTTGGACTCCAGATTCAGCTCTGCAACCCAATTTTGTTTTCAGTTTGTTTCTTGAAGCAGTAAGGCGCTTGTTTGTTTAAGTATTTCTTGTCTCTCCCACACAAGGAAGCTAAACTTCTAATTTATTTTGTAGCAAAAGCAGAGATTTGCTGGTGTGCACGATGTGCAACTAAACATATATATTTGTTTTTTTTAACATTACTTACAGCTGTGAAGGTTATGTAAACAACATCTAGGAAAATCCTCTGCTTCAAAGTTACAAAAATTATGAAGTAACTTTTTAAAAAATCTAAGATTATATTGTTTGAAAAAAGTGTGCAATTTTTAAAGGTTACAGCTATTTAAGGAAAAACAAGAGCTAGAGTTCTGTAACAATAAGAGAGAAAAACAATTACTTGTTGTGTCACGCTTTGGGGTTCACCCAGGCCAACAAAGAGTTCACACTCACCACCTGCTTTGCAATTCTGGTTGCCTAGAATTCTATGCTGCTGTGGCTCACAGCCCTGACACCAACAGCCAACATACAAGCATGCAAGCTTTCACCATCCAGTTACTCTTTGCAGGAGGACCTCAACAACCCTTCCAGCACCAAGTGCTCCCCCCAAAATTTCTTTCTGCAATATCTAGTCCTTCTCACTGCTCCTTTAAAGAGACCGTACATAGCAGCAGCTTCTTAATTTGGTTGAGCATTTTACTCTTCAGTATGAAACACTGTACTGAGATGGTTGTGTAGCCTAGACTGTTGTATAATCGATACACATTCCTGTGACACATAATTAACAACTATCATTCTTCCATGCAGCTGGGCAATCAAATACCTTCCAATATGTATTGCTGAGGAATAGAAAGTATATTAGAGAGCCAGTTTGCTATGGGGTAGTGGGAAAAGAAAAATAAAAAATACTCCTCCACACAGGGTGTTCACAGGTCTATAACTGTACATGCCACTTTAGTTGTGCTGTTTATGAGAAGCAGAGGAAAACTAACTACATGTTGACTGATAAACACAGTCATCCTAGAGTGTGCTGTTGTTCTTATAAACTGATATTTTAAAATTTAATTTAGAAAATTGTTTGTTCATAAAAAATAATACTCCTTTTGAAACATTAGTTGCTTAATAACAGCATATCACCTATAAAAATTACTTTTTAAATGTAATTTATAAATCCTGGGAGCCCACTGTGCATTAAAATTGATTATCTTCTGCAGCTCTCTGCAGTTTTCAAAGTTGCTTCAGCCAAATGATCCTACATGATCTGTGAAAGACTCCAACCACTGCCATTCAGGGCTTATCAACACACTCCAAAATAACCCATCTGTTTGACATGATAAGCAGAAACTTTTTTTAATGCTGGCTACTCAGTGCAGTAGAACCAGCATTATTTCACAGGCAACACCCAAAATAAAAAAGGATTAGGGGGTGGCCATGTTAGTCTGTATCCACAAAAACACTCACCCCCAAAGGTGGTAGGAAACAACTGAAGACTTTCACAGAACATGGGAGACCATTTAGCACAAGCAGCCCCCACAAAAGTCCTAGGAATTGAAGAAGATAACTAAGGACACTAGAAAGTTCAGACTTGAAATTAGACAAAGGTTTCTAACCATTAGAGGAATGACGTTCTGGAACAGGTTTCCAAGGAGAGTAGTGGGGGCAAAAGACATACCTGGCTTCAAGACTAAGCTTGATAAATTTATGGAGGGGATGCTATGATGAGATAGCCTAATTTTGGCAATTGATCTTTGATTATCAGCAGGTAAGTATGCCCAGTGGTCTGTGATGGGATGTTAGATGGGGTGGGATCTGAGTTACTACAGAGAATTCTTTCCTGGGTGCTGGCTGGTGAGTCTTGCCCGCACGCTCAGGGTTTAACTGATCAACATATTTGGGGTCGAGAAGGAATTTTCCTCCAGGGCAGACTGGCAGAGGCCCTGGAGGTTTTTCTCCTTCCTCTGCAGCATGGGGCATGGGTCACTTGGTTTTGTAGTTGGCAAGCCATTCACAGTCTTTGTTTAATCCTGAGTTAGTGGTGTCAAATTTGCAGATGAACTGAAGCTCAGCAGTTTCTCTCCGAAGGCTGGTCTTGAAGTTTTTTTGCTGCAGGATGGCTATCTTAAGATCTGCTATTGTGTGGCCAGGGAGGTTGAAGTGTTCTCCTACAGGTTTTTTTATACTGTTATTCCTAATATCTGATTTGGGTCCATTTATCCTTTTCCATAGAGACTGTCCAGTTTGGCCGACGTACAATGCCCCTCTGCTATGTATCAAAGGGGTAGCATGTTAGTCTGGATCTGTAAAAGCAGCAAAGAATCCTGTGGCACCTTATAGACTAACAGATGTTTTGGAGCATGAGCTTTCTGGTTCACCACGAAAGCTCATGCCCAAAACAATCTGTTAGTCTTAAGTGCCAAGGATCTTGCGCTCTGCTATGTGCCATCTCAGCAAAAAAAATTCAAGGACCAACTCAAAGAGAAAACTGATGAGCTCAGTCATATGCAAATTGACACCATCAGCTCAGGATTAAAACAAATGGCTTGCCAACTACAAAACCAGTTTCTCCTCCCTTGGTTTTCACACCTCAACTGCTAGAAGAGGGCCTCATCCTCCCTGATTGAACTAACCTCATTATCTCTAGCCTGCTTCTTGCTTGCATATATATACACACCTGCCCCTGGAAATTTCCACTACATGCATCCGATGAAGTGGATATTCACCCACGAAAGCTCATGCTCCAGAATGTCCGTTAGTCTATAAGATGCCACAGGACTCTCTGCTGCTTTTACAGATCCAGACTAACACGGCTACCCCTCTGATACTATAATATTTAAGTATCCATGTAGTAAACTGTGCACACCAACAACAGAAAGTGGAGAGAGTTTATACGGGCTATGTTCAAATGAAGCACATATTCACGTAGCAGAAGTAAACGTAGCTCTTTTAACAATAAAAACCTACATTTCAAAACATCTCCCACTATTAGGGCAGCTCCACTTCTCCCCCCTCACCCCTTTTTTATTTTTAACTATACTAGGCCCTTGACGACAACGAAGAAGTGTATAAAACTAAGAAGGAGCCATACCTTTATGAGTTGCATTAATTCTGTAACAAGTTTTGCTTTTTGGACATTAATTTCTTTGATCCTAGCATTTGTTTGTTGAGACTCCTCTTCTAGATTGATGGCATCTTGCTCCATCTGTTTCAAACTATGAAAGAAACCAATTTATTATTAATACTGATTAAATCATGCTGAGATATCCAGGTTCTTAATCCCAAAGGATTCATCATAAATGAATATATTGAGAATGAGAAGAGGTCCAACTGCCCTTACTAAATAAAGAAAAAGGGGAAATGATTTTTCTGTCTCTTGACTTCCTGCCCCTCGCATCCTAAAGGATTCTGTAAAAATTCAGCAGAAAATGTTATCTGTAAAAGGGATCTCATTCTTAACTATGGTTCTAAAACAAATCTTACATTCCTCCTCCATTTCCTTTTTCTATTGTCTGTAAGCAGACTAAATGCAGGTCAGCTTTCCAAAAAAGGTGATAATGTTGCTCTATGGATTAGAACAGCATCTCAAACCCAAAACTGAACTTATCCTCTTCCAGAACTTAGATTCTTCTACATGATAACGGTACAGCTATCAGATACCGTCTTTTGACTGTCAAGACTGAGGGTACATCTACGCTACGGGATTATTCCAATTTTACATAAACCGGTTTTGTAAAACAGATTGTATAAAGTCAAGTGCACGTGGCCACACTAAGCACATTAATTCGGAGGTGTGCGTCCATGGTCTGAGGCTAGCGTCAATTTCTGGAGCGTTGCACTGTGGCTAGCTATTCTGTAGCTATCCCATAGTTCCTGCAGTCTCCCTTGCCCATTGGAATTCTGGGTTGAGATCCCATCACGGCTTGATTACAGAGTCAAACAGTGCCGGTGTACAAGAATAGTACGGAACGCCGAATCAATGGGCATCCGTCATGAGGGAGGGATAGGGGGTACTCGAGGACTCCAGCTCCTCCACGCCCCCGCGGGGGCAGTTCTCCCTTGGAAAATCATTTGCATCTTGACTGAGCTAAATCGCCTGTTGGGGTCCAACAACATTGTCCCGAGGTAGTCTTACGCTCCTATCTTCGTCACATATTACCAGCCCCCTCCCCTCCGCATGATATAAAAGGGGGAAAAAATCGTTTTTCTCTGCACTTTTTATATTCCCCTATGCTCTACTGCATGCTGCTGGAGACTGCTGCAGCGTAAACAGTACATCCTCTCGTCCACCACTCCTGGTGGCAGATGGTACTGCGTAGACTGCAGCCTCCTGGTATGAGCCGTGAGTGCTCCTGGCGCCTCATTGAGGTGGCGGGGGCGCCTGGGTAAAAAAAAAATAGGATATATTCCCGTAGATGTACAAACGGCTGATAACCTCCTCCTCATTTAGCAACTGGGGGCTGAGTCATTCCGGCCCCCTCCCTTCCTGTGTAAAGAACAGATTCTGTACTGCCTGGATATCATAGCAGCGGAAATGCTGGCTTCCTCTCCCCCCACACAGTCATGTCCTGCTGGACTATTCTAGCAGCTGGAGGGCCTCCCCTCCATGTTATTTCTCGTACAAGTCAGTGTTTCCGTATTCCTGCTTCTTTATTTACTGTTCATCACCAATGGGGGACACTCCACGGTGCCCGGAAGTTTGGGGAGCAGGAAACAACGGTGGGGTTGGTGTGCAGGGCGACCCCCTAGAATGTATGCAGCTCATTTTCTGGGATCTGACACAAAGTGGCTGTGCTCTCTGCATACATGGGTCTCTAGTACACTTGCTCATATTCGAGGCGGAGACTCTATTTTTCGGTTTACCATAAAGGAGGGTTTTGAATGTGGGGAGTCATTCCCATTTTTGTTCTTTGCGCCCCCGACGACCCTCAGCCGAGGGGCACAGAAATAAAAAAAATCCATACAGCAGCCAGATGGTACAGACCGAAGTAACTGTCTCTCATTGGCCAATTTACAGTGGTCGCAGCAGATGTACAACGACTGTACAGTCCTCCTGTCATGGAAAGGCAATGAATCTGTGGATAGCGCTGTGTTCACCTTCTGTCAGCGGCAGTCCAGTAGGGGCCAATCCATGACAGTAAAAGAAAAAAAAAAAGCTGAACGGTCATAGTTGCCTGCTATGGTCTGCCAGGGGCAATCCAGGGGAAAAAAGGGCGCGAAGTTTGATGTCTGCCGTTGCTTTCCCGAGGAAGATGACTGATGACATTTACCCAGAACCACCTCGTCACTGTTTTGCCCCATCAGTCATGGGATCTCAACCCAGATTCCATGGCAAGGGAGACCCAGGAGACGATGGATGAGTAGCTACAGAATACTAGACCACAGTGCAACGCTCCAGAATTGACGCTAGCTCAGACAGGGACCGCCACACCTCAATAATGTGCTTCGTTGGCCACGTGCACTTGACTTTAACATCTGTTTTACAAAACCGTTTATGTAAATGGAATAATCCCGTAGCGTAGATGTACCTCAGTCTTGATCAGTCAAGACGGTTTGTACTACCAGATGTAGAAGAATCTAAGTTCTGAAGGGATAAGTTCAGTTTGGTTTAGATGCTGTTCAATCCTAGTGGCAACATTATCACCATTTTTGAAAGCTGACCTGATTCGTCTGTTACAGATCAATAAGAAAGGAAAGGAGGGAATGTAGATTTTGTTTTAAACCATAGTTAAGAATGAGATTCCCTTTTAAGCTAACATTTTCTGCTGTTTTTTACAGATCCTTTAGGATGCGAGGGGCAGAGTCAAGAGACAGAAAAACATTTCCCCTTTTCTCTTATTAGTCAGGCAGTGACCTCTTCCATTCTCACATATTATTCATTAATGATAATCTCTTGGGATTAAACCTGGCTATCTCAGCATGATTTCAGTTTAATAAAATTGGTTTCTTCTAGTTGAACCGATGGGCCAATCATCAATCTAGACGAGAGTCTCAACAACAAATGCTAGGATCAAAGAAATTCTGTCAAAAAGAAACTTGTTACCAGATTAATGGCACTCTAATGTATGGCTCCTTCTTAGTTTTATACCGTTCTTCGTTGTCTCAAGCCTAGGGTGTTAAAAATAAAAAGGGTAGGGGGGAAGTGAGCTGCCCTATAGTGGGAGATGTTTTGGAATGTAGGTTTTTTTGTGTTAAAGAGCTACGTTTACTTCTGCTACGTGAGATATGGGCTTCTTTGACATGCCCGTATAAAACTCTCTCCACTTTCTGTTGTTGGTGTGCACAGTTTTACTACATGGATTTAACCTTAAATATCAATATGTATCAGAGGGTGCCGTGTTAGTCTGATCTGAAAGAGCAGAGATCCTTGGCATCTTAATGACTACGACATTCTGGTGCATGACTCGTGGTGAATATTCCACTTCATCGGTCCTGTAGTGCATTTCCAGGGGAGGCTTGTCTGTATAATATGCAAGCAAGAAGACTAGGATAATGATTAGTTCAATCAGGAGGAATGAGGCCTTTCAGCGTGGGTGTGAAACCAGAGAGAAACGGTTTTGTAGTGGCAAGCCATTTGTTTTAATCCTGAGCTGATGGTGTCAATTTGCATATGACTGAGCTCATCAGTTTTCTCTTTGAGTTGGTCCTTGAATTTTTTTTGCTGAGATGGCACATAGCAGAGCGCAAGATCCTTGGCACTTAAGACTAACAGATTGTTTTGGGCATGAGCTTTCGTGGTGAACCAGAAAGCTCATGCTCCAAAAATCTGTTGTCTCTAAGGTGCCACAGGATTCTTTGCTGCTTTTACACAGATCAGAGCAACATGCTACCCCTGATACATAGCAGAGGGCATTGTAACGTCAGCAAAACTGGGACAGTCTCTAGAAAAGGATAAATGGACCAAATCAGATATAGGACAACAGTATAAAAACCTGTAGGGAACACTTCAACCTCCCTGCACCAATGCAATCTTAGATAGCTCCTGCAGCAAAAAACTTCGCCAGCCTTCGAGAGAAACTGCTGAGTTCGTTCATCTGCAAATTTGACACCATAATCGCGATAAAGCATAGACTGTGAATGCTGCCCAACTACAACCCAGTGACCCTACCCATGTGCAGGGAAGGAGAAAACCCTCCAGGGCTCTGCAGTTGCCCCTGGAGGAAATTCCTTCTCGACCAACTATGTTGATCAGATAACCCTGAGCGTGGGCCAAGGACTCACCAGCCAGCACCCAGGAAAGAATTTCTGTTAGTAACTCAAGTCCCACCCCATCTAACATCCATCACGACCACTGGGCTACACCTGTGATAATCAAGCTCAATGCCAAGATTAGGCTATCTATCATAGATCCCTCCATCAATTTATCAATCTTATCTTGAGCCAGTTGTCTTTTGCCCCCACTACTCTCCTGGAACTGTTGCCAGAACGTCATTCTTATAGGTTGAACCTTTGTTAATTTCAAGTCTGAACTTTCAGTGTCCTTAGTTCTCTCATTCCTAGATTTGTGGGGGCTGCTTTGTGCTAAATGTCTCCCAGGTCTGTGAAAGTCTTCAGTGTTCCTACCACTTTTGGGTGAGTTTTGTGGATACGACTAAAATGGCCAGTCCCCTAATCCTTTTTTATTTTGGGTGTTGCCTGTGAAATACTGTGTTCTCCCTGCCCGAGTACGCCAGCATTAACAAAGTTTTTGTTGATCTGTCAACAGATGGTGATTTTGGAGTTGTGTTGAACCCTGATGGCAGGGTTGGGCTTTCACAGATATGTAGAACATTTGCTTGAGCAACTTTGAAAACTCAGAGAGGCTGCGAAGATATCAATTTTAATGCCGTGGCTTCCCAGAGTTATATTACTTTAAAAAGTAATTTTTATAGGTGATTGCTTCATTAAGAACTAATGTTTCAAAGAGTTTTTTATGAAGCAAACATTTCTAAATTAATTTTTCAATATCATTATAACACAGCCACTCTAGGATGACTGTCTTGTTTGTTTTCGTCCACAGTTAGTTAGTTTTCTTTTCTCTAAACGCACAACTAGTGCATGTACGTTATGACGTGACACCCTGTTTGTTGAGGTATTTTTTATTTTTCTTTCCCACTTCCCCATAGCAACTGCTCTCTAATATACTTTCTACCTTCCGCATACATAATGGAAGGTTTGCTTGCCCAGCTCAGGAAGAATAATGTAGTTGTTATTATGTGTTACCAGGATGTTGTTATCGATCAACATCTAGTAATCTACACCCTCTCAGTGACAGTGTTTCTATGAAGAGTAAAATGCTCACCAATATTAAGCATAGTCTGCGCTATACCGTTTTTAAAGGAGCAGTAGAAGGACTAGATTTGCAGAAAGATAATTTGGGGGGCAGGTGTCTGGAGGGTTGTTGAGGTCTCTGCAAGAAGTAACTGGATGGTGAAAGCTTGCATGCTGGTATTGTTGGTGTTGGTTCAGGCTTGTGAGCCACAGTCAGCTAGAATTTCTAGGTCAACCAGATTGCAAAGCCATGGTGAGTGAGTTTTAACTTTGTTGGCCTGGGTGACCCCAAGCGGACACAACAAAGAATTGTTTTTCTCTTTATTGTTACAGACTCTAGCTCTTTTCCTATAGGCTGTACTTTTAAAATTGACACTTTTTTCAAACAATTAATCTTAGATTTTTTTCAAATAGTATTCATAATTTTTGAAACTTTAGAGCAGAGATATTCCTAGATGTTGCTTTACACCTTCACAGCTGTAAGATGTATTAAAAAAACAATATATATGTTTCGTTGCACTATCGTGCACACCAGCACATCTCTGCTTTTGCTACCAAAATAAATTAAAGTTAGCCGTTCCTTGTTGGGAGAGACAACGATACTTAACAACAGCGCCTACTGCCTTCAAGTAGAGAAACAACTGAAACAACATGGTTGCAGACTGAATCTGCGGTCCAAACCTTTGTATAAAAATTGATATTTTATAAGCTGGTTCTGCAAAGCCGAATGCTGGCTGCCGAATGGTATCGTTGGGTCGGATGTTTTCCGACAAAGTGCAGATTTACTGGGTTTGTGGCGTGCTCGCGGAATTGAAACACGACATCCTCAAGTGATTTTTCTTCGCACTCCAGGATTCCAAGAAGAAAGGACTAGAATCTATTAATAAGCAAGACTTACAACTAGAGCTTTCGAGGTAAGTCTGCTTTTCGTATTTCTGGTAATCATTGGTAAGTCATTGAAACCACTTTTATGAGGCTCTGCATCGGAATGTGCCTGACTTCTGTTCTTTTCTTAGAAATAGTATCTTACTCCTGTTGCTGGTTTATGTGCTTTCTGCAGCTTGATCAGTTCTCCCAGTCGCTTCTGCCCCTTCCTCTCGCGTGAACCGTGGTCCCTGTTTCATCGATGTCCCCCTGCTAACCAAGATGGCGCCTCTTCTGATGTCCCCTCGCATGTTTAAAACGTGTACTGGAATCTCGCTGCAGTAGGTACGAGCCCCTTGACCAGTCTGTCATTTTTAGAATTCATCTTCTCGGTGTGGTGTAGCTCCCGATTGGGACACCTCCAGATCTGGCACTTTACTAGTATGGACTGACCCCAAATGGAATCTGAGAATCTGGAAGAGGAAAGCACATTCAAGTAGGTAGGTGTTGAGACCCTGTTCTCCATACGCTTCTTTTCCTATCCTTTTTATTACTCCTACCTTGGGGAGGTCCTAGTGGAATTGAGTGGGAGCATTTCTTCCCCGATTGCCATCTCTCCTACACCTGCTTTTAAATGTTAGAAGTTGCACTTAAATGTTTACATAAACTATTGTATGGAGATTTGCAATGTGGTCACAATGATTATGATATCTGACCTATTCCTGCAGTACAAAGTGGTGAATTCGGTTGCAGAGGTCCGGGTCCTATTTCACGTTACACACCTTTGAACCTGATCCAATTAATTCACGTTGTTTTTGTCACGAGCGCGAAAGTTGAATAATAAAAAAAGTTTGCAAGAACTGCCAGGCAAGATCAGAGACTGGTGCACAAAGTAGATTGTTGAGTTTACTAGGATTTGTTGTGAAACTAAATTTTAAACCTACCTGTTATGCTTAAATCACATAATTGCCAAATAAACCAACAGGACTGCCCGATACTGTTACTCCTTTGCTGCCATGCCTGAAATTAGAGAGGGACCATTAAAAAAAAAAACAACCCCAGTTGTGCCCCTGAGTTATATGCAACTTACCACTTGTGCCGTTCCATTGTAGTAAATAGAGACAGACAATAACTAAAAAAAAAAATACCTCGCAGGTAGTGCTCTTTTGAAGAAGTGCATCTCAAGGAGGGATTAAAGGCCCGACAAGCGCTTAGGGCTGTAAGGCAGGCGCTATTGCTGACAGAGGCGAGTGTCTCATTAACCCAACTGCACTCTCTGAAGCTGAACTCCCCTGTCGTTACAATACCGGACCTGTTGTAGGCACATGTTGTGCCAGTGTGAAAAGCCTATGCTGTGAATGTCCCATTACGAACCAAAGGCAGCTCCATTAGTTCCGCCAAGGGCAGGGATGATACCACTCAATATGGAGTGCATACCCAACCATTTGACGGTGAATCGATTGGTGGTCACCCACCTAGTAGATGAGGGCCAGTGGTACAACATTTGCCAGCAAATTGCCGTTGTCATCCCCTTCCTTACGTTTAGAAACAATCCTTGATCATTATCACTACTGTATTGTTTTTTCCTCTTTGACTCTCGACTAAAGGATTCATGTAGTATACAAGTGATATTAAACGTATTATTAGAAAACCGGTGGATGTACCCTTAACTGTTAATAAGATATTATCCCCCTACTTCACCCGTGAAGTCCAGTCTTTCTGCTACATGGTGGGATAATTTTTTGTTGCTATAAGTGAGTGACATTCACAATTCTCCCTGCGTGTGAGTGGCTATGTTCCACAGTACGCTTTATGGAGGGAAATGTCCTGTGCGCTTTCTTGACTAGAGCTTGCTTTACTAGATTACTTTCCACTCAATGTTTTACACACTAATTTATTCCTAATATATATGCGTCCGATCTTATTAAGATTATGTATCACGGTTTCCTCCTAGTATTTAACTGCCTTCACCCTCTATAATTGGTCACATACGGAAAACCATGAGACTCGTGCACTTCATAAAAAGGCCCAAAACAGACGCTCTATCTCAGAACGGGAAGGAGGTGACCATCTCTGCAAACTCTTGGGGCGCCCTTTTGTTACATTCTTTCTTTCATGGCAAAATTCAGGATTGTTTGAGATTTCGAAACAAGACTTATGGATCCCAAGCTCCTTATTTGAGAATCACAGACCATGCGGTATTAGTGAACAAAGTCTCTAACCCCCATTAGCCTTTCTAATCTTTCAACTCTCTCCTATGATTCTGTCCAGTATCTGGGGGATAGTGGGTAGAAGGGAATTCTACCAGCGAACAAACACCTTGCGCCAATTTACAAGCTTCCTCCATTTCCATTATTTCTTTTCATGTTTCACTCCCAAAATAACCTCTCTCTCGCCTATTTGCTTTCAAAGCAACACAACTCATCAGCTGGCCTCAAGTTTTGCCAGGGCCATTTCAGCAAGGTATTTTCCGTATCCCTTCTCTGGCTTGCATTAATAGGGAATGACCACTATTAGGCGCATCTGCCATAAGTTTGTCCCTTCTTTTAACCAACAACAGTAAGATTCAGGTGTTCGTTTGTTTCTTCAAACACACACACAAAAAAAACTCCTCTGTAATGGAATTGCTGTCTTCGACCTGGAGTGTTGAAGCAACCAGGAATACTTTTTCCTAAGCATGTGGTTTAAATGAAGTGGGAGAAAGATTTTCTCTGACAAAAGATTTTCAAGTGACAGAACAGTGCTTGAATTTAGGTGACAATTGGAAGGATATCAGTGTCCAGTGACTTCTAAAGATTCCTTTCTGCAATAGAGGTTTTCTGGTATGGTCATGTGAGTGTCTCAAATAGATTTCCCCTCAGTTCCAACTACCCAACATGCTTTTTGGTTCTACTTTGATTTGTTTCACACGTTGTTACTAAAGGTTTCTAGTTAACATTAATATCTACCAAATCTCATAATCTCAGTGCATCATAATCATCAAGGCCAGTGTGAGTTCAATAATGGCCATCTGTTCTATTAGCTTTCAGTGTTTTCATCCAGCCATAGAGGGTATGATCTTGGTGAGCACATCCAGAAAAGTGTAAACACCCACAGCTGTCATGGTGGTCAGCTTGTCTTGGCATCACAGGACTCAGCCGTACGGGCTGTATTTATCCGTGTGGCCTGTAGATGTTTGGGCTCAGGCTGCGAGCCAGCTCTGGGACCCATATGAGGAGGGACAGGTCCCAGAAGCCTGGGCTGCCAGGCCAAAGCTACCGGAATGTTCTCTCACCCACAAATTTTGTACAATCCTTGGCTGCCATTACCCGAAGTCCAAGTCAGCTGACATGGCCAGCCACAGATGTTTAATTGCTCTATAGAGGTATACCATAACGTGACCTGGAAAAATGTTACCCAAGAAGATTTTTTTTATAGTAGGTACTGAGCAATGAGTTCCGTCTACTCTGGTGTATTAATTGTATTACTACACATGAAGAGGCTTGTACGCTTATCCTCTCTGTCAAAAGTTGCATTGGGACTTTTAATCCTCCACTCAGTCCTAATAGCTCTGTCATCATTATTCACTGGCAAAATGTGGAAACAGCCAACACCAGCTTACCAAGTAAACACTAGATCTTTTATTTAGTTTGCTTTTTGTGTGTGGTGTTTTTTTTTTTCTTTTTGACCTT
>NC_133774.1:98321109-98324912 GCF_003597395.2 Chelonoidis abingdonii | reverse complement strand
TAGACATAGGGTGACATATAAAAAAAGATCAAGAACACCGATTTTCGCCTTTTATAATATCCATGGAGGGGGAGGGGTGGTAATTGAACGAGCTAGAGCCTGGAATACCCCGGAAATGTGTTTGACCTACAGGCATGTGGACTCAGTCAAGAATGCAAATTCGGATTTTCTGGAGACTGCGGGGACTGTGGGATAGCTAGAGTCTCCGATACACCCTCCCTCCCTCCATGAGCGTCATTTGATTTCTTTGGCTTTCCGTTACTCTTGTCACACGGCTGTAGCCTGGAGATTTTTTTCAAATGCTTTGGCATTTCGTCTTCTGTAACGGAGCTCTGATAGAACAGATTTGTCTCCCCATACAGTGATCAGATCCAGTATCTCCCGTACAGTCCATGCTGGAGCTCTTTTTGGATTTGGGACTGCATCGCCACCCGTGCTAATCAGAGCTCCACGCTGGGCAAACAGGAAATGAAATTCAAAAGTTTTTGGGGCTTTTCCTGTCTATCTGGCCACTGCATTCAAGTTCAGATTGCTGTCCAGAGCAGTCACAATGCTGCACTGTGGGATACCAATACCGTCGATTTGCGGCCACACTAATCCTAATCCGATATGATAATACTGATTTTAGCGCTACTCCTCTCGTTGGGGAGGAGTACAGAAACCGATTTAAAGAGCCCTTTATATCGATATAAAGGGCCTTGTCATGTGGACGGGTACAGCATTAAATCGGTTTAATGCTGCTAAAATCGGTTTAAATGCATAGTGTAGACCAGGCCTGAGAGTATGTATCACTAAGAGTATGTCTGCTCAACAGATGTTACAGTCACATAGCTATGGTGCTGCAGATGTGCTGCCATAGCACTGTAGCGTAGACACTTCCTACACTGACAGAAGGGGTTTTTCTGTTGATGAAGGTAATCTACCTCTCTGAGAGGCAGTCGCTAGACTGATGCAAGAATTATTCTGTCAACTTAGCTGTGTCTACAGTGGGGGTTAGGTCAACCTAACTATGTTGCACAGGATGCAAAAACTTTCAGACCTGAGTGATGAGGCTAGGTTGACCTAAGTTTTAAGTGTAGACTAGGCCTAATTTTAGAGTAAAGACTCTTACAACATCCTTGTCATTATCCCCAAACCAAGCATTTTCAACCCAAGAAATTCAGAATTAAGATTACACCTATAAGAAATCTGAACGTGTTAAGGCAAGTAATGTACAATTAAGACACTCAAGCAATCCTAACTGTACCCTATAATGATGTCATTCAGTGAGGACATAATTACAATTAAGGCATTTTAGAGTGTGTTCCCAAAAAGATTAAACTGATTTTTCCCCCTTCATCACATCATTACAAGGCAGAGTTAAGGCTGTTTTCTTTAATTTCTGTTACATGTATTAATTTATGAAAAACAGCTACTTATCGTCTCTTATTGCACTCACTGCAGAAGAGAGTTTGGAAATTTTGGCCTATGTTTTTAAGCCTGGTTTCCCAAAGTTAGGAACTTAAATAACAGTGGCTTGATTTTCAGAGATGCTGAGTATCTGCACTCCCACTGACTTTAGAAAATTTGGCCACTTATTTAGGAGTCCAGTTTCAAAATTTTGGTCAAATATTTTAAGAGTGGTTACATATTAGCACAAAGCTTCAAAAATTATTTGCCTCCTCTTTTTACTGACAAAAAATATTTTCTCCACTATATGATAAACCTTAAGAAGAAAAGTGACTGAGTTTTCTGGTACTGAAGCAGTGCAATGTACAACTGATTAGGAGATCTGAATTAAAGAGAAACTTCAGGATTTTGTCTTCACTGGACTAATGGAGATTAAGCGACAAGATTAGTTTCTGGGAGGAAGGTTTAACTTGCTATAACCCATTCTGGCTGAACAACAAAGCAGAACTGAATCTGAATTTAGAAACCACTGTCTATACTTTATCCTCTAAGGATGTGCTAGGAAAATGAAGCAACACTGTAACACTAAGATGCCAGGAGGCTACATGACCACTTGCTATAATGTACTTTATTTCCCATCTCATCAGCAAAAAAAGAATATAATGGTGTTTCATGAGAGTACTAAGATAATATTTGAAGACGAACCCTTTTAGGGTTGAGGCTTCAGTTTGGTTTTTCAAGTGTTTATGAAACAAAGACCAGATAACATCTCTGTTGATCATGTAAAACTGTGTGATATTCTTGTAACAGATCAAAATACTCATGGGAAACTAGATTAAGGGTTTGTCTATACACAAAGGTTGTACTGCTTTAACTATATTGGTAGTTAAAGCGTAAAACCACATAGTGCAGATGCATGTATACCAGTATAAAGGTGCTTATATCAGCATGCTTATTCCTATAAGGGAAAATAAATAAAACTATTAGGAGTATAAAGGCACCTTTATACTGGTATAACAACATCCAGTATAATTATTTTATTTTAATCATATTCCTCCTCCCCCTCCTCATTTGTATCAGAAACTGTTTCACCAGTATACAAAACTGTGTAGAGACCAGGCTTAAGAGAACTAATATATCCTCACTGGTGACCTCAATCACAGATGAACCTACCTATATTTCAAAAGTGAAAGGTGGGAGAATCAAGCCTCTGCATCACCTATACCACCCCATTTCTGAAGCCCAGCTGCCAACTAGTTCTTAAGAATAAATTATATCTTATCAGAATTAATGGGCTAGAGGTAGCCAAGACACATTTTAGGGATTGTTATTTCCATTTTGTTATTGAAATGGCCCTAGTCACCAACATACAAAATCATAACTGATGTTAATACTTCAGACTTATTTCTGTATCTTAATGCTGTCTCAGCAAGAGAAAATATTTGCAATCAAACAGGCTCATCAGAAGTCATACCTATCATGTTTCATACTAATTTTTGATTCCAGTTGTTTCCTTTTGTTTTTTCTCTCCAAACGTTCCTTCTTTTGCTGTCTCAGCTCATTATCTTTGCGTTCCAGACCCTTCTGCCTCTCATATAATGTATGCAATTGAGTATCCCGTAACTGGAAAAGTCTATTAATATCCTATAGTAAATAGTGACACAAAAAATCTTTAATATTCTCATTACAATCATACCAGATCCAGGCCAAATAATACAGTTTTATTGAATAAAAAATTGGCAGTATTTCAATCTATGTACTTCAGAATTTTTTTCGAAACACTTAAAACAAAACAGCCTACCTTTAGCTGGTTTTCCAACTGCCTTCTTTCATCTGCATCTACTGTGACAGTGAGAAACTGCGCTGGTCTCAGGGATGTGTTACTAGAAATAGTTTGGTTTGTATAAGCAGACACTCTCACTGAATATCTTTCTTCTGCTGTGTAGATTTGCTTAAATTTGGTTTCTTGTATGACCTAAACACGAAAAACAAAGTCATTTGACAAAAATCTTATGTAAGGCTCACCTATTCTGAACAGGAAGATTATTTTCAGAATAGGAAATAAACTAACTATGATTTGGAGTGAGGATACTAAAATTAGCCAAGTTTCTGGTGTATGAACATGCATTGCATAAAGGAGATTCAACAAGTTTGTTGCATCATTGAATCTGAAGTTTTTACCGACTGAATTAAAGTAGCAATAAAAAAAAAATACATCATTCATTCTGTGTTGTCATACAAGTAAGACAACTTCTGTGATAAGTGAGGGTATGTCTACACTACGGGATTATTGTGATTTTACATAAACCGGTTTTCTAAAACAGATTGTATAAAGTCAAGTGCACGCGGCCACACTAAGCACATTAATTCGGTGGTCTGCGTCCATGGTCCGAGGCTAGCATCGATTTCTGGAG
>NC_133774.1:98305269-98319207 GCF_003597395.2 Chelonoidis abingdonii | reverse complement strand
AAAATCGGTTTAAACGCGTAGTGTAGACCAGGCCTGAATGACTTCTGTATAGACAAAACTATATAGGTAGTTCTTTCAGATTTTTGGAGAAGAAAGATGCTATATAAATGTCTACTATGGTATTCCAAAAAGTTACCGTTTGAGGTAAGTCCCAAAGCAAAATTGAGACTTTGGTTAAGAACAGATACCTGAAAGGAGGTATGGAATTTATCACTGAATTTATCATTATTCTTTTAAAATCTCATACCTTCCCTGATATTTGGTACTTCATGATTCACTGAAGACACTCAAGATGGAGACATCAGAAATAAGGGAAGCCTCATTACAACCCATGGTACTGCAATATTTCAGAAGGATTATGTGATATCCTCAACGAATCACGATGAATCAAGAAGTTTCCAGAATGGAAAATAATTAAAAAATATTAATTAAAAATCTCTGTACAAAATTCTCCCACAACCTGGATACCGTGAGGTTACTAAGTACTGACATCTGTGCTTAACTAAGTCTTCATTTTGCTTTGCAGTTCACCTTAAGGTTGAGAGGGCAATTCCATACTAACTCTTTTTTCTCCTTCAGGTCTATGAGTAAACCTTGGCATGCTTGGTCTGAGCCCGAAAATTAATTTGTTTGTAACATTTTAGTAAAATTAATTTAAGTATTAGAGTTATTATGAGAGCATGAGGAATACCACATATTTCACTGAAAAAAAACAGTTGTGGTGCCCAAATAACTCAAAACAGCCAATATAAAATTCACATAACACCTCACATAACTGTGGTCCACACAGCAGAGGAAAGAAAATCCAGCCAAGTTTAAGTGAAGGAAAAGGTTTAAAATTATTAATGTTTGAAATTTCATGTTTGTGTAACCACAGTAGAAAAGTTATTAGCTCCTGTTCTGGGCTACAGAAAGTATCATTTATGACTTCAAGTGGTATAAAATATTAGGTAAGTGCTACAAGAGGAGTTTTTGTTTCAAAATAAATAGCCCATCACATGATCAGTAGGCAAATTATTGTTGACGTTTTGGAACTGGTGGGAGATTCTCTCACCTGCCACCATGAGTGTGACAGTTCCCTGTCGGTGTAGGGGGAGAGAGAACCACTTGACATTTGAAAGCATTCCCTTCACAGATATTTTAAAACTGCTGTTTTACCCCAGGTATATCATGAACACATTAGGTTGGTGAACTGGGGGCTCCTTTTCATCCATAACCATAGGATGAGTTGCCAGAAGAGAAGAAAAAAAAAGTTTTTTGGACTTCTTTCACCTTCCAGTATGTGCCCCCAGAGGATATGCGGAGAAGTGTCATTTCTCATATGGGAAGCACAATTCCCAGCACAGTTGAGGAGCAGCTGCCAGCTCTCCTCAGCTAATGCACCCGAGATATGTTTTGGACATAGACGTGCACTCCAGCAAATCTTGAGCACGTAACAAGTGACTCCTCTTTCCTCCCCCATCAAAAGGATGGGCTTCAAGGCCAGTAGATAGCTCCTTCGAAATAAGGAGGTGAAGGGGAATTTCTTATCTTCTACCATCTCATCTACCCTGCTCTTCTCTCCCTAACATATGAGAGAGGAGAGAGAGAAAGAAAGAGATAACCCTTCTTCCACAAATAAGGGGCAAGCTTCCCTGCCTGGAGACCTTATTCCTTGAATGAGCATTAATTTCGCCTTTCTCCCTATTGAGGAGAACAGGCTCCCTTAGAAAATGTGAATTTCCAACCACAAGCCAGAAGAAAAAGCAATTTTTCACTTTGGAATTCCATTCTCTGTGCAACGTGAAAAACAACTGTTCACCACAAACAGAACTACTGGTGCTGAAGAGAGTATTTCTTATTACAGTCACAAGTGCAAATCTTAAATGCATAAGTTAGCACTGAGTGAGGTGGGGGGGGGAAGGAGACTCTTTCTGTCAGCCCATTTAAACCAAGTCTAAATTTCTTGTATCTCCTTTATCAAAACAAATAATACAATGAGGAGGTTACAAGACTATATTAGATTCAAGACATTTCAAGCAGAAAGTACCTTCCAATTACTGCTCTCAATAGTTCACTGTTTCAAGTTGAGGTCATGAGATTTCCTAGCTCCAAAATGAAAACATTTATTTTAAAATTTGGAAAGCTAGTAAATGTTTGTAATTTATTTTACTTTAAAAGTACCCAGAAACTTTCAGGCCTGGCCACCCAAAAAGCTTACTTGGTTACTACAAAACAGATTAATAGTTTTGACTTTTTACCATAATAAACCTCTGAGTTTTACAGATTTGATTAGTGCATTACTAGGGTAAGATGAACATTTAACTTCCTGTGAAGCATTGCAACCAATAGTTTGCTCCAATGTGTTAAAAACTACTCATCATGTAAGCCACTGGTCTTGGTTTTCTCCCCACTAAGTAGGTGAAAAGTTTTATTTGTACCCAAAATGAACTTTTTTCATATCGATTTTGCAGCAACTTTCCTAAATATGGTCTTCAGAAAATCATAGTCCTATTCATGTTATTTAGCACCTCTCACCCTTTCAATCATGCTTCTGGTCTTCTCAGTTCCCACAGGGACATCATGAACACGATACTGCGAACAAAGGTAACTCATCACAGGATGAGGAGCATCAAATAACTCTCGCAAATAAGAGAAAACACCATATTGGCTGAGGAAGAGAAAAGGTGAAAATCACAAATAGATCTTTAACCAGTTTTGTTTATGACAAGTTAGCACAAATATTCAGAAAGAAAAAAAACATTAGATATTGAGGTAAGAGTTTGATTTGCAATAAAAAGCATGGTGCACAGCTACATCATTTTGCACTGAGACCAAAATATTCAATGTTGACAATAGTATTAAGGTTAAGTATTCTATTACTTACTGCAACTCTTCAACTGATCTTGAAGGTCTATTTTCAGCACATGACACAATGGGTGCACATACAGCATTAACTTTTAGTTTCTGATGGTCACGCACCTAAATGTTACACCAAACAAGATATTCAGTAACAAAAAACGAGTTTTGAGTGAAATTAAAATGATACTAATGTATGAAAAAGATGTATTTCATAGAAGCAAACATTTCCTTTATATCGACTTAACTTCACAACCATGCATTTGAAATTATTCTGACTCCCACATAATAACCAAAGTTATTTACATCCACTGAAGCTTTCTCTCTCTCTACATTCAGTTAGCAGAAAAAACTGTGGTCAGTTGGCCAGCTGAAAGAAAGAAAAGAAGAGTCCTCCTTATGTTTTTCCCCCCATTAATGATCAATCTCCTTAGTAATGTTGCCTTGGTGACCTTCAAAATCCTGGACAGAAATTAGTTACTGTAGCAACAAGATCCTTTCTGCCTCAGCATCTGGGAAATATGTAATATAGATGTGAACTAACCCCTCCAGAGGTTTAACTGATCTTTTTATCAATTCCTTAAATATATATATTTTCAATTTCAATTTACTAGACAAGACAAAATATCCAGTAAAAAAAGGTGTCTCAACAAAAAGGTGAAAGGAACACAAGCCACTAAAACATATGCAAGCATCCACAAAAACCGGCAACTGTGGTGCCCCAACCAGCTGAGTTCTCCAAAAGTCACTACCTAACTACTACCATGTAGGAAAAGCTTTTCAAGAAAATACATTAGTCAAATCAACAGCAGTCATTGACAGTCAAATTCAGAGCCCACTGTCCCACCTAAGTAGCTGAGCCAGGTATGAGTCAGATGCACAGAGATGCAAGAGCAAAACATCCTCCTCTCTGGATTTGGAAAAATCTTGCTCTTTTATTTAAATTATGCAAGAGAAAAATCAGGTGGGAGTCTGCATATCTGTGGTCTCAGTACAGTTTACAAAAAAACCTGATCTTACCTAGCAAATGTATTATTACATAGTGCATAAATTACTTAGTGGTCATAATAAGTATGCCCTAAACTGGAGGGTTCCTGCATCAATATTATTTATTTTAAGCTACATTTTTAGCATGTTATATGACTGAGTACTTGCCTCCCGAAGAAATATTTCCATGTCTTCTTGACTTTCAAAAACAAAGGCCCTCATATCATTTGCTGAAATGTGATTTTCAACATATTTAGCATGTCTATTGTCTTTCATGTTTATCTGCTCAGATAAAAAAACAAAGGAGGATCATTGAGTGATGTAATATAATTATAAAAATAAAACACATTAAAAACAATAAACAACATAAGACAGGTAATATCCAAGTCAACATTCAATAAAACAAAGGCAATACTTTGTTCTAAGGCAGGGGTAGGCAACTTATGGCACGTGTACCAAAGGCAGCATGTGAGCAATTTTCAGTGACACTCATACTGCTTGGGTCCTGGCCACTGGTCTGGGGCGCTCTACATTTTAATTTTAAATGAAGCTTCTTAAATATTTTAAAAAACTTATTTACTTTACATACAACAATAGTTTAGTTATATATTATAGACTTATAGCAAGAGATCTTCTAAAGACGTTATAATGCATTACTGGAACGCAAAACCTTAAATTAGAGTGAATAAATGAAGACTCAGCACACCACTTCTGAAAGGTTGCCGAACCCTGCTCTAAGGAAAGGTGGAAATATCAGAAAATTCCAGATTCATCGCTAGGATATTCATATGCAGGTCTCATTAATTTCACTAGTAGCCAGTGAGCACATCTAAACATAAATATAGAAACCCAAGGCCCTGTGAGGAGACAGATGATTTGGAATTTACTAGAAGTTAATCTGGTTTTCTCGAAAGGATTCTCAGACAAAACAAATCCATTGCTTAAGATGAAGGAAGGTTTTTGTACCCTGGTAAAATACGGTAATACTAGGAATATATCAATACACTAAAATTATATCATACTATTAGCTGTAAAAAGGATCAAGATACGTTTGAGAAAACCAACACACATTACTATATAACTCTACTAAATAGAGTGGCAATTGACCAAAGTTTGATTGCTTCCACTAGTGATTTCAGAACTGGTGAGCTAGTTTTAATTGATTTAAAAGTTTCAGATGTTCCTAAAACTCTCAAAGAAACAGAATTATATTGTACAGTAGAGATTAGGGGGAAAAGATTCAGATGTTCATGGACACTGTGAAGACTAACTAGCCTTGAAGGAGAAAGGTAATCGCCCTGAGATCAAGATATCTTTTTGATTAACTTGACCTGACAACACTATATCCAGTAGGAGCGAATGATCTGGAAAAGGCAAAAATAATATTTGATTCTGATAACGCAAAACCATTTCTGGCATTTCCAAAACTAGCACAAAGCAGCAAGTTTAGAAGGATTAGTTAAACTTTGGGGATGGCTACACTCGAAACTTCAATGCGCTGCCACGGAAGCGCTGCCACGGCAGCGCTTTGAAGTGTGAGTGTGGTCGCAACGCCAGCTCTCCCAGCGCTGCACATACTCCACCTCCTCATGGGGATTAGCTTTCAGCGCTGGGAGCCGCACTCCCAGCGCTGCGGCACTGTTTACACTGGTGCTTTGTAGCGCTGTATCTTGCAGCGCTCGGGGGGGTGTTTTTTTCACACCCCTGAGCGAGAAAGTTGCAATGCTGTAAAGCACCAGTGTAGCCAAGGCCTTAGTTACTGACTTCTGAGTACCTAAAATATATAAAATGAACATTACTGACAACTATTAGCAATAATAGGAAAGTCTGGCCAAGAAACAAACTAAGACTGAGCACAGACTGAACGCCTCTATGCCTGCAGCTAGATGTAGAAAAGAAGCAAGTGAAGGAGGCGGGGAGCAAAAGTCCTCTTAAAACTTCTGTTCTGAATGTTCAGAACTATGAGAAGGCTCGCATATAATCCCAATCACTACTGCTTTCTTAGAAGATTCCCAAATTTCAGAGGAATACAAGAGGGATATAGCTCACCAGCTGGAATTTGTAGAGGCCACTTTGAAGAAGGGCAGTTCCATTGGAAACCTATATGTTGGATGGCTGAAAGCACTCTGTGTTCATCCATGTAACAACATACCCAAGGTACAAAGGAGTCTAGTAAAACTTTCACACTTGTGTAAATTTTTTGATGCAAGTAATATAACATCTTAACCAGCTGCAGACTTTGATTTAAATGTACTCCAGTTTGCTAACTCATTGTAAAACAGTTGATAAGCTAGGGAGCCTCTAGATTTTAGGTTTATAATAGAAATAACAACCAATCCAGAATTTAATTTTTTTTAAGACACGCTATTAGCCACTAATTAGTATTATACTCAAGCGAATTTTCTTACTGCAAGCATCATGGGTTCACAGACACTTCTTTTAAATCGGTCTTTGTTCTCCCTTAGCCACAGAAGAGCATTGTGTGTGTCTCGGTATCTCCCTCTGAGCTTATCTTCCTTCAGATTCATCATATTGTTAAACTGTACAATGCGATCAGTTACTCCTGTAATTTTAAGAAAGTTATATTAAGTCAAGCTTACACATCACAAATAAAGATTTCTAATGTTTAATAATTATAGTGCTACAGTATTATGGTTAGGAAAGAGTGTTTCTTATTTTCATACACTTATGACCAGTATCCCATCCATTCTAAAGCATGTAGGCCATTAAAATTTTAAATCCCAGAGCTATGTGAAATAAACAGAAATGTGCTTCAAAACAGAGATTAACAATATCAGGCATAAACATTAATATTCAAATTAATTTTTGCAATGGGCCTATTCTAGGTGCAGAGACATTCAAGTAAACAATTGCCAAATAATACAGCCAAAAATCCTGGACTGCTACTATCTTAAAAAAAAACAAAACTCAAACCTTCTCCTCCACTACTAGAAAAAGGGAGGAAGAAGAGAATGAAACGTTATACTTGTGGGGAGTAGGGGGATAAGAAACTTCTATTTCAGTACTTTTCTATTTATTTATTTGGTGACAACAGAAGAATGTTGCTGTAATGCAAGAATGGTGTGGGAAGGTTCTTGCCTCCCAAGAGAGGAAAGGGAGAACTCATTCTCCCTCTGAAGACACACAGAAGTAGCATTCTTCATGTCACCGCCTTTTGGGAAGGACCTTGAGATTTCCACGATAATAAGAAAAAAATACTACAAAATCTTCCAGGAATACACAGAATGTTTCCAATCTACAGTCTCCAACAATGGGGAAGGGGGACAGTCTCGCGCTTAAGACAGTGGACCGGGATTTAGGAGACATGGTTCAATTTCCTATTTTTCTAGACCTCTAAGCAGGACAATCAGTCTCTCTGTGCATCAGTTCTCCATTGGGGTACTGCAAGGATAAATCCATAAATATATGAGAGGTGTTTTGATACCATAGTGTTGGAGCCATACAGACAAAGAACGTGTGGAAGCAAGTTAATCAAGAAGAGCTCTAAAAAGATAAAATTTTAATTCTAGCTCTCAAGTTACATCAAGACAGAACTAACACAAAAGGCCAGGCTAATATTAAAAAGCGCAGTGTAATTCGTTAAGGATAGAAAAGGCTGGCCTCCAAGTACATCTAACAAAGGCAGAAAGAAAAACAGTCACTAAAATATTGCCATTTTACACATAGCATCTTGGTACTATGCTACATTTAATTCTTCTAGTTTAAATGAATACCATAAATTTAATAAAATGACCATTTCTGTCTGAAGTTTTTTTTAACTTAATGTTACAAGTAACATCTAAAATTACTATAATAAAGAAAAATCCTTCTGTATTTTGTTTGCTTTATGCATCTGACATGACTGAAAAGTCAGTTTCAGCATTTCTCCTGTACAGTCTATCAGTTTTCCTTTCATTTGTATGGGGCTTTCACATAGTAAGAGAGAAAAAATAATTTAAATAGAAAAATTCAATTGGAAGAACATACAAACTGGAACATCTGTGAAGAGCAGGTTTATTGAAACTACGTACAATCATTTTTTTTTGAAAGACTAGTTTTCAACTTGATGGTGTCCATTCAAAAACAAGCTACCCCTGACACTTTTACAGGCCTTGAATAGATGAAAGCACTATAGAGATGTACTAAGCTTTGAAATGATCTAGTGTTTCGGCTGTCACTTCAACACAAAAGGATTGCATGTAGTAACCATAGTAGGGAAAGAATCAGGCAATCTCACTTTTCTTTTCCCTCTCTAGGTTCTCTCTCTCTCTTCGCAGATCACTCATTTCACCATCAATATTTGCCTTTTCTTCTTGCAACTGTCTTAGCTCATTGTTAATAGAATCAATCTGTGGTTGAAGATTCTCAGAGTTTCCTGTACTGTTGAGCTCATTCTGCCAGTCCTCTATCATCTTACGAGCGTTGTGCATTCTCTTCTGTCGATCCATTTCTTCATCGTTTTTTATTCTCAAAGCTTGCTGAATTTCTTCAATCTAAGAGAAACACAAATGTTTTCCCAGAATGGCATTTACAAAATGAATTTTTGCATATACAACAAAAGGCGGATAATTACAAAAGATTGTTGTAACAGATATTGAAATACTGATGTAGTCAAGCAGGTTTAAAAATATAAGATTTCATCCTTGCTCAAAAACCCACCTAACTCAAATTGATGCCTTTTTGTAAAATAACTAGAATTTGTGCCAGAGTTTTTAAGAACAAATGTATTATAATCCCAATCTTTAAACAGATTATTACAGATTCTTAGCCCTGGTCTACACTGGCAGGGAAGGTCGAGAGAGGGAGGTCGACCTAAGATATGCAACTTCAGTCAGCGTATCTTAGGTCGACTTTACCTGGCTGTGAGGACGGTGGCAAGTCAACTGCTACTGCTCCCCCATCGACTCCGCTTCCATCTCTCGTGAGCTGGAGTTCTGGAGTCAATGGGGAGCGCATTCGGGGATCAATTTATCCGCATCTAGACGAGACGCAATAAATTGATCCCCGATAGATCGATCTCTACCCATCGATCTGGCAGGTAGTGAAGACCTGCCCTCAGATATACATTTATCTAAAATTATAGTAAAAGTTGCATGCTACTGGATATTTTGAGAATTAGTACAAGATTGAATAAATTCAACATAAAATGGAATATGCAACTTGAACTCTCCCTCTTATGTTTAATTTTCATATTTATTGACTGAGTGCTTAGATAAGGAGCCTTAATGTTGCATTAACAACTGTTTGCATTTAATTTTTTTAAAACTGTGTACACATAGAAGCTCCCTGATTAGCTAACACAAGCAACTATTCTGTTTCTTCATCTGGTTAGACTTAAGGCACCAGGGTACAGTGGATAACAGTAAGTGAGCACTAGAAAACATTCTAATGTAGCAAAAGTATTCAACAAAAGCAAAAACTTGTACATTCCTTATAATAGAACATTCCTTATAATAGAACATTGCATCCAACTTGAGAAGACAGCTGTTCCATGACAGTGCTCAGTTCTACTGATAAACTTCATTTTCCTCAGGGATAGCAATTTTAAGGAACTCCACAAGCCTGAGTGCTGAGGGTGCTGGGAGATACAATGAATCACTGCATCTCCTGGATACTCTGTCCCTGTTGCCTCTGAATTTGCCTCTGTACATTTTGGAGGGGGCTGCACCAATCAGATGTGGGTCCTTGGAGGAGTGGAGGCTGCAGACAGCTTGCAACACTACATTTCATCTCCAGTTGAACTTTCCATCCTGAGTGGCTGAAATATGGGTGTCATGGATGGAATCCAAACAGTGACTCAGCCACAACAACATTAAATTCCACAATATTTACCTGAACACTTCATGTGATGTATTTAGTATTATATCAATGCTCCACAGCACCTGGAAACAAGAATTAAAAAAAAACCCACGCACATTAAGGTTCTCTTACTTGTTTGTCTTTCTTTTCCACAGCATCTTGTTTTTGTTTACATCTTTGAGAAGTGTCTTTGATTTCAGCAGTCTGCATACAACAAAATTAAATGAAAAAAAAGCAAGAAAATAGCCATAATTATTTTGTATATGTAACTTTTTTAAAATAATAGCAATATGCAAAAATCAGACTTTGGAAGGACATTCTGTTTGGAGCACCAAATATTTACCTACCATAAAATTTATTTTTGACAAAAGCTGCACATTCATCAGAAGGAAATTGTTTCTAGACACCAACAGTTGTTTTATTTCATTGTAATTAGTCTAACAATTATATTGTCTATAGTTTGTACAGAACTTATACTTGCACGTGGTTTAGGAACTACAGTGCAACATCAGCTACAGAGCTGTACATTTGGATATACTTGCCAATAAAGAAAGGCTCACAACATAATTCTGAAATTAAAATCACAATGCTCTTTAAGGATTGTAAATAAAAGAATTACATTTAGACTGTTGTATTTTACAAGGTGGCCTCCTTCTCTGTCTCCAAAACAATTTTCCCAAGGAAGATCTAATTGACTTAGTGCTCAACTGTTACAACAATCCCAGAGTAAGTGGCAGTGTATTGCTACATTGTCCCAAGAGCAACCCAGGAGAGTCTGGGGGCTTGGCTACACTCATACTTTACAGCGCTGCAACTTTCACGCTCAGGGGTGTGAAAAAACACCCCCGAGCGCTGCAAGATGCAGCACTGTAAAGTGTCAGTGTAATCAGGGCGGCAGCGCTGGGAGCGCTGCACGCTACACCCGTAAAGGATGTGGTTTACATACAGCATTGGGAGAGCTCTCTCCCAGCGCTGCTGCTCTGACCACACTCACACTTCAAAGCGCTGCTTTGAAATTCCAAGTGTAGCCATACCCTGGGACTCAGGGAATAAGTCTCACTCCCAGGTCTTCTGCAGCTCAAGGAAGAGATTAAACTGTACTGCATCTATATTCTGCATATCTATGCAAGCTGACATGCTTGAGAGTGAGATGGGGTGTTGATCCAACATCTCTCCCCTGCCCCCACTTGTGAGAAGAAAGGGTGTGTGGCATGGCAGCTCTGTAATCTGTTCCTTGACTGAGATGCTATCTGTCATGTGGGTAACTAGTGAGGGGCCATAAGGAAGCAACTTGCATTCTCTTAAGCCACTCCACCGCCATCCTAGACATGCCACACTTTGGCTTCATAAATCTTTCTTTTTAAAAAGGCATTTAAAAGGGACTCCACCAATCTGAGATTTAATGAGTTTTTTTAAAAAAATATACTAAAATAGTTTCAGGTACTATGCATGTCTGAGTCCTTCTGGCAAATTTTGTTATTTTAAATCCCATTTTCCTACTTACTGATTTTTTAAAATGTGTCTAACACTCCCCTGCAACTGTATTCGAGACCCATGCAAACAAGAGAAGGAAGTAATTGACTATACAGGGGAAACAGTGAAAAAGACTACGCACAAAGGGCATAAACTCCATTGATCTCAATGAGTGTCCTGAATTCAATGAGAGTCCTTCCAGTGACTTCAATGGGATCTAGATCAGAGTCAAAGTATTTTCAAATTCACAGAGTAAACAGGAAGAAAACCCTAGAAAAATACCTCCTCTACTTTTTTAACAATCAGTTATTGCACTTAATAAGTGACGATAAACTGAGGAGTTGCTTGCACAACAGTTGGTAAAAAGTTTTCAGATGCAAAAGTGGATTTTTTTTATGTTATGGTACCCCTTTAAAAGAAATAGTAAGTGTTAAGTAAAACAGCTAAAGTAAGATGTATTTTGGATACCTGAACTTGTAATTAATAACAGCACCTGTGTGACAGCACCACTGTCTAGTGGAAGTATACTGTACTGACACACAAGGATTTATCTGTAGTCCCACCTCCCTGAGCCACCAAAGCTGTTGGGAGGGAAATCACACTGGCATATAGGGGAGTGATGAAAAACTCCTGTGGCAACTGTTTGGTGAAACTCAAACCAATACGAAGAGGGAAGAACAATTCAGAATTCTTTTGCCAGAAGGAAGACCTGACAAATGCAGGATGGTAGTGAGCATCAGCATACCAGGATCAGAAAGAATCTGGAAGGATGGCAATGGATCCAGAATTTAGAAAAACTGGAACACACAATCAGAAGTAAGGTGTCCAGTTTTGAAAGGAGGAGGGAATCAGGAAGGAGAGATGCTCCTAAAGTATTGTATTTTTGGTTGTAGTTAGGGAAAAATGCACAAAAGTAGGAGGAGAATGAGATGGGTTTTATCTTGTTTTAACGCATTTAATATATGCTCATGCAAAATAAGTTCTTCATCCCTCTGTGTTCTACTGGACTCTAAATTCTGACAGAATATCAAAACATTAAGGAGGATTCATCAATATTTTACAGACAAACACAATTTCTCTAAAGAACCAGAAGAATGAAATATCTGCCTGGTATTATGAATGAATCGAAAGTACTGTATGGCTGCATATGGATGGAGTTTAAAAATACTGTATTGAAGGCACATCACAACAGGAAGATACACTTCTACTTGGCTCCCTCAGCAATTGGTATCTAGCAAACTTAAGTGTTAAATCTTACCAATAACTTATTTATTTTGAAGACAATATTTAAGACTTCAGCCAGTCCTACAATGCCAAAGATTAAGAAGAAAGCCGGCTATTAAGATTTCACGTAAAACTGCCCACTGCTGAGATGAAGGATCTACCATCTTACTGTGAAGCAATTACTGTTTCTGCTCCTGATGAAAAGTGGACTAAATCAAAGAAAACATGCCAAAATGTAATGCCTGTTTCCAAAATGTGCAAGAGAGCCATTATGGATGGGGAAAATGAATTCCATCAACTTCAGAGTAGTGCAAATGGAAGCTGAATAAACAACAGTACTGAAATTAGAGCCTTCAGTGTAGAAGCCACTATACAATACATGACCAGAAGAATGACTTTTGGGGCTAAAGTTTTAAACAGATCTCTCTACCTGGCTGTCACATGGAAATACTAGAAACTTCAGGGAACAGGTTACACAGTTGCCATGCCACATCCCCTTTCTTCTCACAGGTGGATGGAAGGAGAGAGAATGGAGGAGGGGGAGGGAAATTGACGCCACACCGCATCTCACTCTCAGGCATTGCAGCTTGCACAGATGTGCAGGATATAGATGCAGTACAGTACAAGGACTACTACAGATGATAGAATCTTTATTGAAAGAACATAGTCCATTGCAGTAAGAGAAATACCAAAGAACCCACCTATCAACTACAAAAGTTACTACACCTCTATCCCGATGTAACGTGACCCAGTACAACACGAATTTGAATATAACGCAGTGAAGCAGCACTGGGGGGACCTGCATGCTCCGGCGGATCAAAGCAAGTTTAATATAACGCGGTTCCACCTATAACGCGGTAAGATTTTTTGGCTCCTGAGGACAATGTTACATCGGGGTAGAGGTGTATTTCTAAAGCAGGGATAAGGATAGAATCTTATGTGGAGTTAGATATGTGAGAAATTGTCTTTAAAAAGTCATAGTGTTCTTCCCTAGACCTAAATCCCAGTATTCAGACAAAGAGAGGATTATTAGTACTAATTTAAGACCCCAATCCTGCAGCTGACTGTACACATAGTCATCGACAGGATCAGGGCTTATTACAATATTGAAAATATTGATGCTGTAATCCTCTTTCTTCCCACCCAACCTCCCCCCCCAGTAGGCATTCTAGAGAGAAATATTTCTCTTCTGAACAGTTAGCTGCAAGACTTTAAAAAAAAAAATCCAAACCCCTCAACATTTTCAAGGTCAGCACAGGGACACTTGATATCAACTGGAAAATTAATTCTAACTAGCTTATGACAGACATTGTTAAATCACATGTACATTTGATTTACATTCATATTTTATATATGTGAATAACCAACTTTATCTGCCTTTCAATTTTTATGACCAAGAAGAAATATATTTTTGTATTAGTTTGTCCATTTTTTTTTAAAAAATAGGTCCAAACTGCCTCCTCCTGTGTAAACCCCTTTGAAACTCTCCAAGAGGAGGAAGACCCAGCAAGGTTCCTGTCATAAACAGATAGTAGAAGTTAATAAAACAGAAGGACTTTATATCTCTTTTGACTGTAAAGGGTTAACAAGTTCAGTGAGCCTGGCTGTCACCTGACC